>NC_133617.1:133185758-133485758 GCF_048593235.1 Sminthopsis crassicaudata | reverse complement strand
AATTTGTAAGCATTCTCCAATTGATAAACATCCCTTTAGTTTTCAGTTCTTTGCCGTAACAAAAAGAGCTATGACAGCTATTTTCTTCTTTCTTTAGTCTCTTTGATGTATAGAACAATGTCAATTAGGCTTAAGAGTTTTCTTTAATTGGTAGCTAAGAATGAATGTAAAAAAAAGAGAGCATCATTTTTCCATTATGGCTTCTCATGAACTTGAGGCTGGCTGTATGCCAAAAAAGAATAGACAGAGTAAGTGACAACATTAGCTAACAAATGTACCAGTCAGTGGTCCCTAAGGATATATTCGTCAAATGGAAACTTGCTCCAGTATATTATTGGTAATATCACATCTATCATAGCAGTATCATCTCTCAAAGTTATCTAGCTACTGCTAGATAATTGTATATGCTTAGCAGAACAAACAAGTAAAGGAACTGAAAGCCAACTTGCTAATCTACATCTCATCCTAATTATGGAATGTTAAAGATTCTCCTGTTGTAAACTGAAAACTTCTGGTGGGCATTGAGAATGGGCTGCATTTTTTAAGTTAAGTTGCCTTTGAAATGATGAGTATTTCATTTACTTTTTATGCTTTAATGTGATTTGAATTAATTTAATGACTAAGATAACATTTAAGTACAACCAACATGTTCATGCTACAATTTTCCTAATCAATTTCTGTTACCTGGATATCCTATTATGCCTGTTCACCCTAATGATGCCTTTAATTTGTCTTGAGGTTTGTTTGGTGTTCTGAAGCCCCAGAATTCCTCTGTACATACTGATCTAAACAGGACAGGGACATATGAAATGAAGAAAATCTTAAATCCCTCTTTCCTAAAAAAAATTACACACACACACACACACACACACACACACACACACACACACACACACGTGGATAGGTGTATATGTACATTAATATAAAATCAGCTCTCAGTTTTTTGGATTGCTTTCTGCTCTCTTTCCTAGCCTACACCTATCATACACACATGCACACATGCACATGCACACGTACACAGACTCTTTCCTTTTTTATTTGGTTCAGAGTGCCTTCTGGTCCACATTTTGGCAAAAACAACTCTAAGGCTCAGTGATTCATTTTAATTTGTTATATTTATTCAAACATGGAAAGAATTTCAGTCTCTTAATATCCCAATATGAAGAAACTAAGATTTTGAATGTTCAGGAAATACTTTCTGTATCTCAATTTTTTCTCCAAATAAGGTACTGAAAGGGGGTGGAATATATATATATATATATATGTGTGTGTGTGTGTATATATATATATATATATATATATATATATATATGTATGTATATATGTATATATATATATATGTATATCTGTACATGGTGGTAAGAGTGGGGTGGAGTTGATCACTTGAAGCAGAAACTATAAACTGAAAAATTTCTGTGAGCTGTTTATTGGGTTATAAAATGCTAAAGAAATATTCATATTAAGCAAAAATTTTTAAACCATGGATTATGACCCCATATAGGATTGTATACCTAACGGTGGGGGTTGAATTTGTATACCTTTATACCTAGGATCAAGTAAAATTTTCTTTGGTTAAAAAAGAGTCGAGAGTGGAAAAGATTTAAGAAGCCTTGATATAAAAGAGGAGGAATCTAAAAGACATGGAGAAAGGCAGTGTGATATAATAGAAGCAGCTATGTATTTGGAAAAAGAGGACCTGCATTTGAATACTGATTGAATACTACCCTGCAACATAATTGATCTAATCTTGGGCAAATCTCTATTGGACCCCAGTTATCATTTTGTTAAAAATGGGGATAGGTGGACTATAGGACCTTTGGAGGTCCTTTTCATTTCTATGATCTTGTGGCCCAAAAGAGAAAAATAGCCTTTTCATGTAATGACATTTCTCTATTTATATTCATACAAATCTCCAGAGTACCTGAGGAAGACCTTCATAATTTTGGGCACAGTGTATTATGAAAAGGTTGTGAACAGCCTCATTGGAAAGAATATCTATATGTATGACTTCACAGATCATTAAGAACAGAGAATTGCCACAAAGAGACACCGACCACTTTGACTGAGGGAAGGAAAGAGAAGGATTTATTATGCTTTCATTAAAGCCAACTATAAGACAAAATGAAAGAAGGATTAAGGGAAAAACTGCAATGAAAAACAGGCTCCCTTTTCAGAAGGCAGATCTTTGGAATAAATGATATGCAAATAAATTACATCCCCAGTCAGATGTTAAGATAAACATTTAATTAAAGTCTTAACTGGTCTCATACTTCCTAAGTACCACAGACAAGACCTTAGGCAGCTTTTTTTTTTTTTTTAAATTCTCAGGAATAGGTACAAAATTTAATAGAGAAAGGGGAAATGTGTCCTTTAAGATATAATTAAATGATAAAGTAAAGTAAGACAGTTGTCCAATGAATTAGCCAATGGATTGTTTTTTTTATATTGTTAGATGAAAGGTTTTTATCTTATTAATCTATTCTGAGATGCTAGTTATATTTTGTAATCAAAATTTAGTTGCTCTACTTCTAACTTTGTGACCTTGAAAAAGTCAGTTTAGCACAGACTTCCTTATCTTCAAAATGCAGGATCTGACTATACTTCCAAGTTTCCTTCCAGTTCTTACAGGTTCTGATGTGGTGGATTAGACATTGCCACCTTTTCATGTAATTGTGTTCCTGGAGGTACCAAATGACTTCAACATCTAAAGAAGAAAGCACTTAATGCAACTTTATTTGCCTCACTACAGGACTGACCCAAGGCTGTCTTTGAACCTAGTGCTCAGCTAATCTGGACATTGATGGGATCTATATAACATTAAACACCATTCCTCATTAACCACCAAAGTGCCAGCACACTGTTTATACGTTGTTGTTTTTTTCTTGTTACACACTCTTGTCCTCTACATAGTTGTAAATACTCATTAAATATGTATGTGCCTGCCTTTGAGCATGGAATTTTCTAGTGACAGGAGGCTCTTACCTAACACTTCAAGGCAATTATTATATTCTTGCTTCTTAGACCTCCTTACTTTACAGCCTAGTATTTCTTCATCTCATCTCTTCATCAATAGCAGCTGTTCTGCCATTCCTTTCCCAAGACCTGTTTCTTCTCTTTTGAATAGTAATACACTTTTCAATGGACTAATTTGTCTTAGTTCCAGAAAACCACTAGAAATCTGTTCCTTTGAATATTGTTATATTTGGACAGAGAATGAGAGATTGCATTTTCCTTTATGCTACCAAGTATCTTATTGTACTTCATACCCTTGGAATTCAGATGGTTTATGTCCAGCCTTACCTAGCTCACAGTAACCCTCCAGCCAATTTATTGCTTTAACTATCATAATAGTTTTGATTTATCTAAATCTTAGGAACTATTATTAATGCCTAGGGTAGAATTGCTGATCTATTAACCAAGGTATACTCACCATCTACTGGTTGCTAACCATTTTACAGTCACAAGATTATCAGAAAAATAAAATAAATAATAAATAACTGTTGAAATAACCTAAAAGGATTTGGCAAGGATAGTGACCATTCATCAAGAACTTAACAAATCTTCAAAATGAACCAAATATCTTATAATCTAAATCTGACTTTAAAAACAAATTCTGCATTTATCACTAAACTCAAATGGTGATTACATTTGCTGTTTTTACAGAATCCTCTCTTATCTATATCCACAGATTGGAAGACACAATGAAGTTTAAAATGTGTACCTTCCTAATGAATTAGCCATGAAGGAAAGAGATTTTTTTTCCTTTATCGAATATTATGAGATGTGCTGCTTCTAGTGAAAAATTTGCTAATATTTTAAATACTGTTACCTGAGCATTCAGTAATCATGAATGGCTTTCTTGATCCTAGAATCAGATTATTGGAACACACACTGATAATTTTGATTCCTTCTTTTCTTCCTCAATAGGTTCAAGTCTACCCTATTCTTAAGTTAAAAAAAAGAATAGTTCCTAGACTCTATTAGTGCTTAAACTATAGTCCTGTATCATATTTCCCTTCCTCCATGCTATTTTTTACCCAATCAACAAGTAGCTATTAAATGCCTACTACTTGCTATGAATACAGAGACCAAAAACAAAACAAAACAAAAAACCCACAGTCCTGGCCCTGAAGAAATTTATATTCATTCTATCTGAGCATAGACAAAAATAAGAATACATAAAATATATACAAAATGAATGCAAAAATTCAAGATTATCGAGGAAGGAGAATGGGAGTAAATGGAAAGAGGATACCAAACACCAAAAGGAAAAAGTCTTTTGTAGAAGCTGAGGTCTTTGTTTTTATTTTTGTTATCAGTTACCAATGAAAAACAAAGGTTTCCTAATGGTTTTCTGTATTCTAGTTACAGGAAGATTCCATTTTTAAGTTTTCTGAAATCATCCTTTCACTACTGCTATATATTTTCTGTATTATTAAAGTAGTGTCTCCATTCTTGGATCTCTTCATTGCCCAGCAAGTAGAAATAGCACATATTTAGAAGTAAATTTGTTATAATTTTTAATTGTTGCTCTTGTTCTTGTTGTTACAAAATTAAATGCAAAATATCAGATATTTTTCTCAATATATCTACTTCAAAATATCCAATGATAAAATTTTCCTGGAGTAATCAAATTATTAACAAAAAAGAAATCAATTTTCTATTTGTTCTTGAGAGCAAATTTCAATAAGGCAAAGATTGCTTTTTTTTGAAAACTACTGTTCAGTAAGTTGTGATGAGTTCCTACATTACGTTTTCATGTGGTGCTAATGAGACTAGGGTTGCATGTTCAGTTCCCAAAGGGCCCAATTAGCTTCACTATGTTTCCTGGCCAAAAGCTGTACCTCTAACCTTGGTTGGCCCATTTCCAAATATTCACCATTGGTTGCGGTGACAAAGGGCATTTATTGGTTCAGAAGAATCCTTCATAAGTTCTGGGCAAACATATCTCAAAACATGCCCTTCTGATCTTGAGAGAAAGATACTAATGTCATGGTCTTTTCTGTTGTCATCTAGGACTCTGTACACTCTAGATTATGGCAAAGAATAAAAATCCATTCTTGTAAAACAATGAGTACTCATGCCACTGTTTACTGAGAATATAAAATAAATAATTTTCTACAATTCAGGTCATATTCTTAAGTCTTTTGATACTCAACAGAGTTAGATTAACTACAGCCCAATGTTTTGGAGGGAGGTGAATAAAGCAACTAAATAAAAGCCAAATAAAGAACACACTAGCTTTTTTAGTTGTAAAAATTTTTGTGTACATCAAATGACTTTATTTGAACGGTTCTTATAATTTAGATTGGAATTGATCTTAAAATGTTACTGCTAATGTGTTAAATTTTGATACAGAGTATGTACAATATATTTCAAGATTCTATAATGAACCTGAATTCATGGGAAAGTGACCTAAGTCACATTCATAAGTCTCAGCATTTCTATCTATAAAACTAAGATCATAATAAATAGCATCTACCTTTTTGAATTATTGTGTTTCCCAAATGAGATAATGTAAGTAAAATTTTTACAAATTTTGAAATAGTCTAAAAGTCAGCTTCTTAATTTATCATTATTACTACTCTTATTTCACACTGTAAAAATCCACTTAGTTATCAAAACTTTAATAAAAAAACACTTCCTAACTCAAATGGTTATTAATGGATCCTTAGGCCACTGGAGAGTTGTATGTTCTCAAATATTTTGCTTTAATTTTCAATTTATTTTAGCTAGTGACTCTAGACCAGGGAATCTTCAAACTACGGCCTACAGGCCAGACGCGGCCTGCTAAGGATGCTTATGCAGCCCTCCGGCTTATGGCAAAATCAGACTGGAAGTTTGACCTAAATTCGCATTAGCACTGCACACTTCTGGCACTGGGCTGAGGTGGTTGAGACAGAGTGTGAGGCACTCCAACAGTCTGAGGGACAGTGAACTGGCCCCTCTATTTAAAAAGTTTGAGGACCACTTCTAGACTGTTGTCTAGAGACCAGCCTAGCCAGATTCAGAGAAGGATGATCAGAATGTTGGCTTCCAGATGATGAGTATTTCGGGGGCACAGTAACATTTACTAAGCAGTAAAGAGACTTTTATCTGCTTTGATTAAAAGAGTACTAATAATAAATAGCATTTCTTTATATAGCATTTTTTTTTGTTTAGCAAAGCACTTTATCTGTTATATCACCTGATCCAAATAATAACCCTGGAAGATAAATGATATTATCTGCATTCTACACATAAGGAAACTAAAGCTGAATGGTCCTGATTGCTCAGGATAACAAAGCTAGTATTAGGTAAGATTCAAACTCAGATCATTCTGATGCCAACTCCAGTATTTATCCACTATGTCACCTAATACCACAAATCTTTAGAAGTTTTGGACTATCTTTATGCTAAATTAGTTTCATCTGTTAGAGGAATATGAGACTCGATTTGATATATATATATATATATATATATATATATATATATAAAGAGAGAGAGAATCAATTTAAATATAATTAGAAAAACAAATGTTATTGTTCAAGTTAATCAGTCTCATAATCTATTATCATCTATGGATTAAAACAATATAACCTTAAATAGAATTCAATATGCTGTTTTCTTTAAATTTGTTTTGTGGCCTTCAAGTTTTAGATTTGAATAGAGTGAATTTGAAACATGACTAATAAAATAAATGAAAAGAAAAATAAAACACAATACAAATGTTTTTGTTAAAACAGATACATTTGAAAGATTGAAATTGAAAGAATTACTTAATATGCAAGAAGGTTTCTTTTCACATTCCAAATTCTAAATACTTCATATATTTTCCTTCTAAGTTTCTAAAATTGTAACTAATTTTCCAACCCATATTTGATGTTTCTTTTTAAACTCTTTCACACCTGTTTGATTTGACAGTCAAGGCCTTGAAAGGACAAGGGCTATGACTATTGATGTAATTATTGCCATGAGTTTTCCTATGTATTTTTAAAAGACCCAAGATGCCCTGTATGGAGATGTCTAAGTTCAGTTAATCCAATGGTCCCATTTTATGATATTCTAGAGTTGGTATGCTTCATTTTTCTTAACTTTGAATTCACCAACCAATGAATCACCTAAAAAGTAGCACAAATTATCTATTTTCCATGACCAATAAAAAGCTTTGATTCTTCTTCTTATGAAATTAGTGCTCAAGAATTCATAAAATCACAGACTTAGAGCAAGAGCATAGACCTTGGAAGTCATTTTATCCAACTCCCTCATTTTAATGCTAAGGACATGCAATCAGACTCACCAAAGCTAAATTTAAGCCAAGGTCTTCTGACTGCAAACGCAGCATTCTTTCCTTTATCTGTAATTACTTTGCATGAGATCAAATGCTAGCATTGCTCATGCTGTACTTCTAACCCAATTTTTAATTCCATCATCTAATTCTAATTCTAATCTAATTAATGCATCAAAGTTCAATCTTTATTGAGGCTGTTCGAAGACTCTTCCTACTCGTAAGGTAGGAAGCTAATTTATCTGACCAATGGCTTGTTCAGGTATAAATTGATCATACTAAGAAATTGTGTAACTTAGAGCTTAAACTTTGGCTTCATAGGCCCATCAGAGATACATACATTAATTTATGTATATATGCCTTATATGCATTTTTAAAAATTGAATTTGTTAACTTTACTGGTATAGATAGGAGCTCTTGATGAGAAAATTCCCTCTTTCAATGCTTAACAGCAATTCCTCTGATTGTTAAAATCTTACAGAGATGCCTGGAACCTCATGAGGTTGATTTACCCAAGATTACATACTCAATATGTGTTAGAGGCAGAACTTGAACTCAGAAACATTCTAGGCTAGCCCTTTATCCATCATGCTATGCTGCTGCTTAATGTTTTATTTTGAATTCTTTTTCACCTGATAAAGAAGATCAAACATGATTTCAGATAACTTTATAGATATGAAAAAGCATAGGAGTATGATTATCATTATTTTTGTTGTTTCTTGGTTTGAGAGGAAAGCAGTTGTGGATAAGTGACTTGTCAAGGGTCACACAGCTAATAGGACCTCTGAGGCTGTCTTTGAACCAGGTCTTCCTGACTCCAGAGCCAATGTTTTATCCACTGTACTACCTAGCTGTCCTCATTAAAATATTTTTAGAGATTACCCAACATATTTCTGATTTTCCCATAGTTTTTATACTTAAAACGTTAAACTCGAGTATACATTTCACCTTGTCTTCCAATAATCTGCCCTGCTGTTATTCTGCTTCTCTCTACCTAGACCAGCAACCTCCATGCCACACTTCTGGCATCTATGTGCCAGTGCCTGGGGAAAGTGATGCACTCAATTTAATTGTTTAAAATTTTTTATTAAAGCTTCTAATTTTTCCAACATTGGCCCTTGCATAACCTTTTGTTGCAAATTTTCCCCTCCTTCCCTCCACCTAGTCCCCTAGCAGGCAGGTACTCCAATACATGTTAAATATGTTGAAATACATGTTAGATCCAATATATGTGTACATATTTATCTTGTTGCACAAGAAAAATCAAATCAAGAAGGAAGAAAAGGAAAAACTGAGAAAGAAAACAAATGCAATCAAATAACAACAGAGAGAGTGAGAATGCTATGTTGATTCCACACTCTGTTCCCACGGTTCTCTCTCTGGGTGTAGATGGCTCTATGACTGCACAAGTGGAACTGGTTTTAATCATCTCAATGCTGAAGAGAGCAACATTCCATCACAATTGATCATCATATAGTCTTGTTGTTGCTGTGATTTAGAACACTTACCAGCTGAGGTATTCTGATTGAGGGCCAAGTGCAAACTTATTTAGTCCAATATTTATAGCCTTCCCTATATCTCATCTAGTTAACTAGTTTTCTACTGTGGCCATTATGCCATCTTTCCTGTGCTTCCCCCTCCCTCACCCATACACTTTCCATATTTTCTCTGGGCATAGTAATCAGATCAATGCCACTGTTAAAAGAAAATCTTTGTTTTGACCTTCACCCTGATTAAAGAGGCAATACTCAGGTAGACAAAATTAAAAGGAGTTAATTAAAAACACCAAGGCCAAAATGCATTGGTGTAAAGGCCATGAGGGACCAACATGGGCCTCAAACCAGTGGCTTTTAAAGACAACTTTCTGTAATAAGAACAAAACAATTCTGATAGATAAAATTTAAAAGGGGGCGGAGTAATGTTACCTTAGAGACAAGTTTACAATCCAGATAGATATAGATTTCTAAAAGGGGATGACTATCTTGTCTCAGTTTGTTCTTCATTGTCATATCATAAGGAAATGAGTTTAGATGTAAGAGGAGGAATGGGTTGAAAGCCCTTGTCATTGTGTACAAATTCTCAGGGAGGGGGTGGGATTAAAGTTCATGGCTGCAGACTGGCTGACATCTCTTATGATGGACTGATTAATGCTATATGCTGACTTGCAGATATGTCCTGGAAGACAAGCCAGACTGAAAACAATGGGGTCATTGAGGATACTAATTTCAATAGTATCATTGCTTTTGGAAAGGGCATGTCAAATTACTTCCCTTTAGATCAATTCAGCACCCTTATGATCCCCTAATTTAATCTTCCCTTGTCTAGTAGCCCCTAATATATCGTTTCAGCTCTTGTATAAGTTCTGTCAATTTTCTTTTGCATTTGGTCAATTGTATTTTTTAAGGAATTGCCTTTCTTTTCCAAGTTGTTGACTTTCTTGCATTACTCTTTATTTCTTTTTCATTTTTTCTTCTACCTTTTATTTGCTTTTTAAAATATATTATGAGAACTTCTAAGAAGTCTGTCTGGGCTTGAGACTATTCTTATCACGCTTCTGTAGATGTCCTCATCTGAGTTTATGTTTTGGTCTTTCCCATTAACATAGTAGCTTTCTGTGGTCAAGGTTCTTATCTGTTTCTTGCTCATTATCTTTTCTTTTCTTATTTCCTTTTTTTTTTTTTTACTTTTATTATTGAGCTCTGCTCCTGGGGTAAAGGAGGCACTGTTCCCAGCTCTGAGACTTGACTTTGAGCACAAGAGGCCCCTGTGTTTGCTAGGGGGAGGAAGGAGGGAACTTTATCTGTTCTTTCCAAGAAATAGCTGGGTTTCCCAAAGCTGGGACTGGAAGCTACCCCACTGGTCTGCTCTTCTACTGAGCCAAGACCAAGAGTATTAGTTGCTGATCTGCTGGCTCTTCCACTCTCTGGTTTTCCTGGACACCATCTGAGATGGGCTGAACACCCTTTCCATTACAGTGAGACTGACATTTCTTGAAGTACTTCCAATGTATCTTGAGCTGAAGAGTGTAGTTTCATTTTCTGTCAATTCAGAGACTTGGTTTCATGTGGTTTCAAGGGAAATGAGAGAGCTTGAACAACTTCCTGGCTTCACTCTGCCATTTTGGTTTTACCTCCAGAAGTCCTCAGTCATTATTTTTTCTTACATACATAGAATGCATTTGCAAGCATATAAAGTAACTTACTACAGACATTTACTTAAAAAGCATTACTTTGTAGTTATTGTGTGAAGGTGTGTTGAGGTCTCCTGCCATTTTTCTAAACCCCAACCTTCTTTTTAGGAGGCAAATTATTATTTTAGAGCAGTGGTTCTCAAAGAGTGTTTTAGGGATGTGTAGGGACCTTGAGATATTTTCATGGGATCCTCAAGGTCAAATCTATTTTCATAATAACACTAAAATACTTTCATAGTAAATACCCATGGACATAAACCACATTAGAAAATGTTACTTGGGATTATTAGTAATGTTTAAGAGTATAAAAGTGTCCTAAGACCAAAATTTTGAAAACCACTATTGTAGAAAGATTACCACACTGTCTGCAAAAATAATCTCATTAATTTCCTTGATTTTTTTAATGATGTTAATAGGTGAGGGAATGGAGCAGAAAGAGTTTAACTTCTGTGGGGTTCCAGATTATTAGTAAGATTTTCCCCATTAATCCAGCTTTGAAAAAATTGAAATATAAAGTTAAATCATATATTTCTACATAGCAATACTAGTATTTGCAGTCAGAGATTTTGCCCAAAGTTTTCATAGTCAATCAGTAAAATTTTGTGAAGCACCTGCTATGTGCCAAGCACTGTGCTAAGCATAGGACATGCAAAAAAGCGCCAAAAGACAATCCTTGATCTGAAGAAGCTCAAAGTCTGATAGGGGAGAAAATGCTTCAAAAATATGCAAAACAAGCTGTGTACAGAATAAATTAGGAATGATTAACAAAGTGAAGACACTAGAATTAAGAATAGTTGGGAAAGGCTTCTTGTAAAAGCTAAGATTTTAGTTAAAAGTTAAAGGAAGCCAAGGAAATCAATAGGTGGAAATGAGAATGAAGAACATTCCAGACATGAGGAACAATCATAAAAAGCCTGAGATATAAAATTATTTTTAAAGAATCATATGTGGCATTTAATGAGAGTCTAAGTAACACATATCTTGATTACCCTTTATAGGTATCTTTAATAGAACTTTTAATATTTCATGCAAATGTCATGAAGAGTGGTAAAAGTATTGGGGAGGTGATAGGGAATGATATGTATACCCTAATGAAACTAAAGAATTAATTCTTTGTAACTCAAATATGTACTGATAACTTATTCAGTTCTTGGTGAGAATTTGAATGGAAAAGGATACACGTCAGTTTGATTGCATTGTGAAAAGTTTCTCATGTGGCCATGCATTTACAAGATGAGGATATTTAATGAAAGACTTGCTTGTTATTTTTCTATATTTATATTTAGTAAATATTCTATAGATTATAGTTATGATTACTTTATGCTGTTTAGTTTCATATACTTTGACATCTAATTCAACAAACATTTATTATACTTCTTTGGTCAAAATGTTTTTCTAAGTGCTAGGATTACAAAGATAAAAATGACAGTCTCAGTCAACACCAAGAAGGATTTATTAAGCACCTACTGTATACCAGATACTACACTAAGCAATGCAAATATAAGGAAAGTTTTTTTAAAAAAACAACAATCCATGATCTCACAAAGCTTACAGTTTTGTGGGGCAGATAGTGTGCAAACATCTATTTTAAAATAAGATACACACAAGGTAATTCAGAGATAATTAACAGGAATGGCACTAGCATGAAAGGAATTAGAGAAAGCTCATAGGAAGTGTTTTTTTGAAGCTGGCATATGGATAAATCCAAGAACACTATGTTATAGAGAATTTTTGTGCTAGAAGTAGTGTTTGCTTATCTCTCTTTTAAAATGTTTCCCCCATACTTCCTTTTGCTGAGATTTCCCATTATCCTGGCTGTTTTGGCTACTTTCTCATGCTCAAACTGTGAATAAATCAAATGCCATTTTCACATTCCATCTCTTTTTTCTCCATCTTTTTTTCAGGGAACAAATATATAAAGGATGGCATATATTTGGTGCAGCCTCTGATGTAATCTGATTAACTTTTAAGTACTGTCTTTATCTGTTTCTCTGCCATATTTGTTGCCTACATGGTATGCTCCTCTACTAGTGTCTTTCTGCTGGTGCTAGAAAAAATGAGCTCCAGCTTTATAGGGAAAATAATTTGTTACTTCTTTTCTTACTATTTAATTTGAATAAATGTTTCTATTTTGAGTTATGGTGTCCTGAATGACTATTAAGATTAAATATATCAATAGGGATTTATGAGCTGTATTTTTTGGATTAGAGATTCTTAGGATATCTTGAATTTGGGTTAGGTATTCTCTGGAGGACTCATTTTGTGAGATGAGGAAGAGGTGCTGTCAGTCCAGGATAGTATTTTCCATTAACTAAAATGAAAGTGTACATAATGGGTTTATATCTTGTCACTGTTCAACCTGCTTCACATTGCAGATGCTATATGACCTTAAAAATAAAAAAAATTAAACAAAACCTAAAGCAACTAAAGCCTTAAATGCTTAAGAAGTACATGCAAGTGTACATATGTGTGTAACCTTTGACTCAAAGGGCCAGTGGAATAAGAATCTCTCCTCACAGATGATATCAATTGCTCAGTGCTCTGTTCCTGTGTGAAGAGCTAGGTAGAATTGTTGAGAACTAGAGAGAAGAGAAGAAATCCTTATGCCTTTCCTGGGCTTTTTTGGTTCTAGTTCTAAGAAAGAACGTGTACTATTTCAATTTCTCATCAGAACACAGAAGGGAGAAAAAGAGTCAGAGAAGAAACTAAAAAGAAATGATTTGGCAATCTTTATCATATCCCTATCTCCAGTTTAATGTAATAGATATTTGGGGGAATTTCCCCTTTTGTGAGATCTATAATTTTCTCTCTTGGTTGAGTCTAATGATCTCACTCTCAAAAGGGAGCTTAGCTTACTAAATGTGTATTGTCTGATTATTATACACATACAACATATGTCTACATCTATATAATTCTTATATGTATGTTTTCTCATTTTTGTTTTGCTATTAGCTTGGATAATTCTTTATATGTTAACTACAAATTGGCATCAGACAAGAAGGTGGTAAAGCCTTGTATGTAAAACTTGTTAAGAAATAGAGAGCAAGAATTTAATTCAAACAATGATGTGGTTACTGATTTAGAGCCAGATATCCTCAAGAATAAAGTCAAGTGGCCTTAGGAAGAATTGTTAATATAAGGCTAATGGAAGTGATTGAATTCCAGCTGAGCTATTCAAAATCCTAAAAGATGATGCTTTTGAAGTGCTGCACTTAATATTCCAACAAATTTGAAAAACTCAACAGTGCCAATTGGATTGGAAAAGAGCAGTTTACATCAAAATCCTAAAGAAGGGCAATGCTGAGAAACATTCATATTACATAATTGCACTCATTTCACACACCAGCAAGTTATGGTTAAATTTCAACAAGCTGGGCTTCAGCAATATGTGAACCAAGAATTGCCAGAACAGTACACTGGCTTTCAAAGAGGCAGAAGAACCAGAGACCAAATTGACAACATTTGGATTTTAAGGAAAGCAAAGGAGTTCAGAAAAACATTTACTTCTGCTTCAATGACACCTTAAAACCTTTGACTGTGTGGACAAAGTGTGGCAAGTCCTCAAAGAGATAGCAGTGCCTAACCATCTTACTTATCTCTTGAGGAACCTGTTGTGGAACAAAAAACAACAGTGAGGCAGCCCTCTTTGTAGTGGCAGGAAACTGGAAACTTAGTGCATACCCAATTGGAGAATGGCTGAATAAATTGTGTTTCTGTAAGAAATTACCAACAGTATGACTTCAGAAAGGCCTGGAGAGACTTTCATGAACTGATGCTGAGTGAAATGAGCAGGACCAAGAGATCATTATACTTCAATAACAATACCATATGATGATCAATTCTGATGGATGTGGCTCTCTTCAACAGTGAGATGAACCAAATCGTTCCAATGGGGCAGTAATGAATTGAACCATCAACACCCAGCAAAAGAACTCTGGGAAATGAGTATGAACCTCTACAATAGAATTCCTAATCCCTCTATTTTTGTCTGCCTGCATTTTTTATTTCCTTCACAGGTTAATTGTACACTATTTCAAAGTCCAATTCTTTTTGTATAGCAAAATAACTGTATGGACATGTATACATGTATTGTATTTAACTTATACTTTAACATATTTAATATGGATTGGTCAACCTGCCATCTAGGGGAGGAGTTGGGGGGGAGGAGGGGGGAAATTGGAACAAAAGGTTTTGCAATTGTCAGTACTGAAAAATTGCCCATGGATATATCTTGTAATTAAAAAACTATAATAATAAAAAACAAAAATAAAATAAGAAGCAACAGTTAGAACCAAATATGGAACAATTAATCTATTTAACATTGGAAAATGTATATTACAAAGTTGTATGTTATCTCCTTATTGATTTAACTTATATGCAGAGTACATCATACTTGTAATGTACTGTTGTCTCTAAATTGTAATTATTTTCTTGGGGGCAAGTTTCTTAGGGAGCTTCTGGGGAGGCAGCCTTAGTTTTAGTTTCAGTTCAATAATCCCCAAGATCCTATATTGTGTCCTTCAAAGTCTTGAATCTTTTCCTTCAGTCTCTAGCTCCCTCTGAATCCAAAGCCTCCAGTCAGCAGGAAGGCAGAAGTGGGAATGAATCAGACTCTGCCTCCAACAAGAGTGTGGGATTGTGGGTTTCCCAGAAGTCAATCCTAGTTGTGAATCTCCCGGAAGTCCATGAGCACGCTTTTCCTTTAGACTTGTGAATCTGTTGGACTTGCAAATACACTGAATCCTGGCTCTCTGAATCTCCTCCAGTTTCCCGGAATTTCTCCCCTTGACTGACATCAGACTGACTGAGCCCACTCAATGTTGGCTCATTATATCTTCCCAGAGAATGGGCTTGTGAGTACTCCATAGGCTTGTGGGAACTCCTTAAGGAACCAATGAGTGAAATCCTTTAAAGGTGTAAACTCCTTTAAAGGTGTGAACTCTGAGCTAGAGAATTGTTGTGTATCAGACAACTGATTTAGCATCTAATAATAATCCTAACAATACTGTCAGGCTAGAAGAATCAAAGATCACAATTGAAGTTACCAGGAGAAATATAAACAATCTCATCTAGGCAGATGATACCACTCTGATAATATAAAGCAAAAAATTGAGAATCCTTTCGCCAATAGTGAAAAAAGAGAATGTAAAAGCTAACTTGAAGTTCAACATCAAAAGAAAGAAAGATCTTTGTAACTATGATCCCATCACTTCCTCTCAAGCAGAGGAAAAAGAAATGGAAGTGGTGTCAAATTTTGTTTTCTTAGGCTCAAAGATCCCTGAAGCCAAAATATTTCCTTGGAAGGAAAACTATGGAAAATTTGGAAGGAAAGCAGAGATAGTCAAGCCAGCAAAGGTCTGTATGGTCAAAGCTATAGGTTTTTTTACCCCAGTAGCATTGTATGACTCAGAGTGTTGCACTATAAGAAAAGCTGAGAATCATAAAATCGATGCTTTCAAATTATAGTGCTAGAGAAGACTTTTGAGAGCACTTGGAGAGCAAGGAGATCAATTAGTCAATGCCTAAAGAAATTAATTCAGATTATCCATTCAAAGGACAAATGCTGAAGCTAAAACTTAAACTACTTTGGCCACATAATGAGGACATGGGACTCACTGGAAGACCCTGATATTGGGAAAGATTGAAAACAAAACTAACAGAGAATGTCAAAGGATAAAATGGATAGATAATATTATGGAAGCAATGAACATGAACTTGTATAAACTTTGAAAGATAGTGGAGAATAACAAGGCCTATTACTATGGTCCACAAAGAATCAGACATGAAAATAACTGCACAACAACAACAATGCTTCTGTTAGGCTAATAATATTTAAGAAAGCAATTACATATATTCTCTCTCATTATCTCTCCTTCCTCTTTCTGAGGAGAGCCAAGTACCCTCTAACCCCAACCTCTTTGTTCTCTTCCTGGCAGAAATCAAAATCTCCTTTGGAGAAGGATGGAGGGAGTAAATGCTAGAGGAGTATATTTTTATCTCCCTGTGAGCCACATCTAAAGAGACTCATATGAACACACATAATCTAAATGAGCAAAAAAAGCAACACATTACACACATGTATACACACAGTAATGTATGCATCTATATGTATACACATGGTTGATACATATAAATACATAATCAGATATATATATATATATACATATATATATTTGTAAAGCAAGGTACTCAATACTACATGTCATAGTACGTGACATAAAATAAGTATTTAATAAATCCTAGTTATTTGGTTGATTACAAAGATTATTATAGTACTGGTCATCAGGGAAGATTGGTAAGATTCTGAAGGCAGAAAAAACCTGAGTGTGAGGGCATGTGGTTCTGGACTGAAGTAATAGTAGTCAGAATAGATCAAAGGATCACAGAATTTTAAAGTTGAAAGTAACCTTAGAGAGCATCTAGTTCAATTTTAATCATCTGAAGCAAGTGAGACTCAGAGAGATTGAAGTCATTTTCTGTGGTCCCAGTAGAATTTTCAGGCAAGTAGGAGACATTGGATTTGAACCTATGTCTTTTGACTCCAATTCTTAGGCTTTTTTAAAAACAATTATATGCTATATTTAGTTGAAATTTCAGAGGGGCAGATATCTGTTAGATGCCAGGATAATTATCAGTTGTTAAAAAGTAGAATGGACTGACTTGCTGAGAAAGTAGTAGGTTTCCCCTTGCCCGAAATCTTTTTTTTTAATAATAGCTTTTCATTTTCAAAATATATACAAAGATAGTTTTTTTCAACATTCACTCTTGCAAAACCTTGTGTCCCAAATTTTTCTCCTTCCCTTCCCCCTACGCCTGCTCTAGACAGCAAGTAATTCAATATATATTAAACATGTACAATCTACTATGCACATTTTCACATTTATCATGCTATACAAGAAAAATCAGATCAAAAAGGAAAAAAATGAGAAAGGAACAAAAGCAAGCAAACAATTAAAAAGGTGAAAATACTGTGTTGTGATCCACAGTCAGTCCCACTGTCTTCTTTCTACCAGAAGTCTTCAAATATATTCTGAAGTACCATTTGTCATATTCTGAAGGGAATTCATACTTGGGTATGGATTAGACAAGAAGGCCTTTGAAGTCCCTTCCAAAAATTCTTTAATTTTTTGAATTATAGAGACATTTTAAAGAAAGGAAAGATAGAACTTACATGATATGGATATTTAAATTTTCTGATGTTTCCAGTTGTCATTAGATTGTTGATTAGATATTATTTAATAGTATAGTAATATCTTTTATTACATTATTTTCATAAGAAGGATAGATGTAACATATCAAATTTTATCATAGGAATATTCTGAAGAGTTATGCTTATATTTTATTTTCAGCCTTAACTTTTATGCTTTTTACTTCAATGTATAACTCCTTATCTATCCTAAAAAATGTCAATCATTTACTTATGGATATCTACAGAAAACATTTGGATACATGAAATTCTTTTCTAACTAGAATCTAGTTGCTGATGATTTTGAGCCCTTTCTTATTATGTAAACTACCAACTTCAAATGATATGTGTTGCCTATCAAGAGCAGTTTATGTATAAAATTACATCTTCCTGATGTGAAGTGGAGCTCTGGAGAATGCCAATTTGAAAGTAGAGAAAGTACAACTTATCTCTTTGATTATAAGACCAGAGACTATTTTGTAAAAACACTGGCTTGTACCTAAATAATTGAAGAACTATTGCATGGTCATGGCAAGTACACATCGGCATAATACAATGAAACTATTTGAATTCTTCTACATAGTCATTGCTATGCAAGTAAAACTGCTAAAGAAATACTATAAGGAGTTGGTTAAAATGATAGCATAATTCTTTTAAAGGAATAAGGAGCCAAGAATATCAAGGAATAGAAGGAATAGAAAAGTAGGAAGGAAAGAGGATTGGTGCACTTTGATTTCAATTTAAAATCAGATTTCATGATTAGGAAGACTTTATGATTAAATGAGCAATAGAAAATATCACAGAAGATAGAAGGAAAAGAAGTAACTTGGAAAAAGTTTTGAGATAATGTTTTTCTGAAGATCTTGTATCTGAGATATATAAGGAATTGTTTCAATTTTATGAAACAAAGAGCCATTCTCCAATAGATAAATGTTCAAAGGATATGGACAGTCTGTTTTCAAAGGAATAAATGTACACTATCAACAAGCATTTGAAAAAAAATATCAAAATCACTAATCACAGAAATGCAACTCACAGGTTGCACTTCATACCCATCAGATTGGCAAAGATAACAAAAAAGAAAAATAAGGAATGCTGGAAGGACTTTAGGCAGACTCTTGCACTGTTTGTTGGTGTAGTTGTGGATTTATACAAACAAGAATATGTTTGTATAAACATATGTTGTAGACATATATTGCATTAAAAAACTGATAAAAGCCTGACATCAAAATTTCTAAGAATTGATTTCTTCTCAATTAGGCAAATAGGGGAAGAATATGGATTTTTTTCAAAAGAAGAAATCCAAACTATCAGTAATCTTAAGAAAGTTAAAAATCACTAATAATTAGAGGAATGTACATTAAAAGAAGTCTTGATAATCACCTCATTTTCATTACTTCAGGTACGCAAGAAATATCATCAGGATTTCTTCATGGAAAAGAAAACAGCTACAGCAAAAAAAGTACAATTTTTGTTTGATACAATGCTCCAGCTGCATTCCTTCCCACATATTATTTTATAGACTATATTAATGGCTCTGAATCAGAAGAGATGAGTTTAAATTCTAGCCTCTGCTACTTACTATTTATATGACCTTGGGTAATTATTTGATGTTTTTAGGGTCATAGTTTTTTCATCTATAAAATGAAAGAATTGAATTATATAATCTCTATAATCCTTTTTGGCCCTGACATCTATGACTGTGATTGTGTTGATGACTTTGACCTTCCTTCAGCCTACATGTGGTGTTATCCAAATCAATAGGTCTCTGATTTCTCTGCTTTATTTCCCACTTAGTATTAGAAGAGTCTTCAGGATTAATTTAATCCATCCAGAATGGAACAGAAAATCCCATCTTTACCCTTTCTAGTTCCAATATTTCCGTCTCAGAGCAGTAGGCCAATTTTCCCCCTTTTTGGTAGAGGGGATCACAGAAATTAAGGTAGTGAATCGCTTGAGTGTGTTGGTTAGCCCCTGAATGAGATAAACCCCTGGATGGTATAAAGGGGAAGATACCATAATACTAAAAAGGATTGACATCCACATCATGTTCCTGCATTTATAATTATTTTCTATTCCAAATGTCTATTCTTATGAAAATTGTATTTCACTATTGTTCACAATAAGTGACTATAAAACAATCAGTAATCATCTGATAAACTGATGGTATAATGAGGCAAAAACAACTTTGATCAGTGTTTTAATTAAGCCACATGATAAAGATTATATTAAATGTCTCTAATTAGAGAATTTTCCATGAATTTTACAGAATTAGGATCATTATTGAGTCCACACCTCAGAACATTTTCAGCAGGTCCTGCAAAGGGTCATGTTGGATAGGGAACGCAATGTCACTGCCAACAATGCTATGCTACTGACTCCTATGATAAGAGAAATGTGAGAATGAGGTAGAGGTTGCAAACTGCTGAGAACCTCATCATGGCAACTAAAGGGAACTCTAGAAAACAACAAGATGTTTCCCATAAAGTTAATAAGGCTTTTTTCCAACTTATCAATTAAGAATGATGACAGGGAAATTGTATTACTGAAATCCAGATATATAGAAGGTGGAAAGGATATGTGTTTGTTGATGGACTATTCTGGATCCATAGGCCAATATAGCACTGCTCTTAAGCCCCATTTTCCTGAGTTGTGTACTTTTAGGTGAATAAAAACTTCAAAAGGGGTAATATGTTTTCTTTTTCCTCTTCCTCATCTATGCAGTGAAAATCACTACTGAAATTCTTTTCTTTTCTTTTCTTTTTTTTGGATCTGTGATTTCATCCACTTATACTTCTATTATGGAATCTCCAGAATTATTTTTTTTTCAATCTTGCACAAAGATTGGACTTAGGCATATAGCAGTAAGCTCTAGATCTTAGAGCTAAAAGGGACACAGCATTGGATACCAGTTTACCCAAAGAAGATTTGAGAATTTGGGGGAAAAACTATGAGCTTGATTTAAGCTTATACTATGTGAATGTGAAGCTTACAGATTCAATCAACTGATAAATGCAGAAACTTTTATGAAGCACCTATTATATGCCAGGCTATACAAAGCTTGATGATAAAAAGAGAAGAATGGAATAATCTCTACTCATCAAAAAGTTAGATAATACTTAGGGAAAATAATATATAGTAACAGATATGTAATTACAAGATATATATAAAATAAAGTAATGAAGAAGTAATAAAACTGGCTCTGGAGACAGAGAACCTGTGTATGTCATTACTTGTGATTTTTATTACCCGTGTGACCTTAGACAAGTCACTAAAATTTCATGGACTTTTCTCATTTGTACAATGAAGAGGGTTGGACTAGATCGCTCTGAGATCCTGTCTAGTACTAGATCTTTGATTAGATGACCAGAAGAATTCATCCCTTGAGCTGAATCTTGGCAGGAGATAGGAGTGTCAAGAAATGGAGATTATGAGTGAGAATATGCCAGTTTATGCAAAAATACAGAAGATTGAAATGTCATGTATAGGCATGGCATATTGTTCAGTTGGAGCATAGAATAAAAGTATAATCAACCTAGAAATGTTGGTTGGAACTAGATCTTTAAATGTTAAGCAGAGGACTTTTATTTCATATTAAAGGTAAAGGCAAACCCCTTAGAGTTTGTTGAAGGTGATAACGTACAGTCAGACCTGTACTTTAGGAAAACAATTTGGCAGCTATTGGGAGAATAGATCAGAGATGGAAAAGGAAGGGATTTGGGAGTGTCAATTAGGAAGTTATTGAAATATCTAAGTAAAAGGTGATGAGGAACTGTTTTAGAGTATTTTTAGTGAAGTAGAGAGAAGGGAATGGATAAATTTTAGATATCAATCAGTAGGACGTGATAAGTGATTGGATATTGGAATAGGGGACATGAGTGGAAGTAAAGAGTGAAGCTAACTCCAAGATTGTGAATCTGGATGACTGGAATGATTATAATACCTTTGACAAAAATAGGGAAGATATGACAGGAGCTGAGTTTAGGGAGAATTCTGTTTTAGATATGTTGATTTGAAAAAAAATAGATATTTTGAGTTTGAAGTGCAAAGAACAATACCAAGAGAAGATGACAAGCAGACATTTGGAGATTTAAGACTAGAGCTCAGATGTGATATTAATCCTGGATATGGAAATTTGGGGATCATTTGCATAAAAATGACGCTGTATACAACAGTGTTGATTATATGCCAAGAGAGAACATACAGATAGAGAAGAGGATAAGGTACTAGATAGAGTCTTAGGATCATATGTACATAGACAGCAGGGCATTGATGATGATCCTTTAAACAAATAATTAAAAGCCAAAACAACATGAAAGACCTTGTATAATAAATTGGGATAACAACATAACAAAGTAGTGTTATAAAAATTCAGAGGTGCATAATGTTTCCAGAAGGATCAGCTAGTTAAGTGTCCAACACAAAAAGGGTGAAAAGAAAGATGATTTTAAAGAGCTTCTGGAGAGTATTCTAGCAACTTCACAAAAATAAGGAGTGGAAAGAATGCCTCATTATTCACAGAAAAGAACCCTTTAAATCCCCAATTTGAATTGGAGTCTTTTCTATTGCACCTCATGTATACCTTGGTCAAACAGCTGAGGGGGGGAGGAGGGGAGAAAAGAGGAGAGGAAAAAAAGGAGAAGGAGAGAGAGGGGGGAGAGCCAAGGAGGGAGAGCCAAGGAGGAGAGGGAGGGAGGAAGAAGGAGAAGAGGAGAGAGAAGACAAGAAGGAGAAAGGGGAAAGAGAAAAGAGAAGAAAAGGTAAGATGAGATGAGTCTCCCAAGATTGTTGCAGTAATCTTTCCAGTCCATTTCTACTGAGGATGGGTACTTCTTTGGGAGAATAAAGTTTATCCTTTCCAAGTAATTCTCTTTTCTTACTATAGTAATTTTCATTGATATAACAAAGGGAATTGTGATTGGTATAACATTCCTCCTCCTTCCCTTTCCTCACCCAGGTATAATTTAGAAGAAAACTGGAGTGAGGAAATGATTGGTATTCTGCATTCTGCCTTGTAGAAGGTTATTTAGTATGCTTCTGGGCTCAAAATAGAGAACAGAGTGCCTTGATTTATTTTTGAGTATGTTTGAGGGGAAGCAAGTAATTTTCTCTCCAGTTTTTGTTTCTCTTTCAAATTTCTGTGTAACAACACTAAGATGGCTTTGGAACAGCTTTGCAGATAATTGAAAACCCCAAGAGTCACCAATAGAACTCAAAATAACTTTTTCCCCTTCACTGAAAATTATGAATTAAAAAAAAAGATACAAAGCAACTCAAATCTAGTGTTGGAGCTTTTCTTGAAATTTAATTTCAGCAGGGTTATTGAAGGCCAAATGTTGCAAATTAAATAATCATACAAAGTAACATGAGTTTGAAGGTACAGGTAACAGAAAAAATTAAGTTTCCTTTGGGCATTCATCATGATCCAATGTTTTATTATTTGAAGGAGCACGGACAAAAGCTATACATAGTAAAGCATTAGTTTTTGGGACAATGGAATCACATAGCAACACCTCCTTTATCTAGTGATTATTTATTTTGTCACAGTTGAGAACTAGAAGTAAATAAACAGAAAGACCTTAGTGGCTAATATAAATATAGTTGATATTTACAAAGGCTTTGAGGCAGAGCACCATATATATAGATAGGAAATCCTCACAACTCTATACAATATGTGCACCACATATTGTTACTGATCTCTTACCATTTGTAGATGAGAATATTTGTAGATGAGAAGCTGACCTGTCCATGGTCACAAAACTATTAAGAGGGCAAGGAAGGATTCAGTCTCAGTGTTACCAAGGTCAACATTTTTTCCACTGTACTTTACTGCTAAAAAAATTGTCTGAGAGCTCCATATGCCAGAGTTCTTTAATTTATAAGAAAGTCCCCATGATTTTCATTTATAGTCTATTCTAATCTTAAACATCATTCATATAACTTTCATATGTGGTTTCTTAGCCCACCATAGCTTGGAAGTCACAAACATAAAGGGGAGAAGATACTATGTATTGATCAAAGAAAGAAGTGATAACCAATACTTGGCCAAAAAAAATAGCTTTAGGTCTATAACCATTTAATAAATTGAGGAAACATTCCTATATAGCTCAAAAACTCCTAGTGTATTTATGTAGCCTACAAAAGTAAGTGTTACTTATAATGACACAGAATTAATAAGAAAAGAGGAAATTATGTTCATTAAACGTTAATTATCTACTATGTACCAAAGACTGTCATAAATACTAAAGATAAAAGATGAAACTTAAATAACCTCTGCTTTCAAGGAAATATCCTACTGAATATTCCCTATACTTCATTGAAGAAGACAAAGAAGTTCACAATTCAAAAAATTATATTTTAGAGGAGAAACCTGGCTACTAGAAAACTGGAAGAGCCAATTTTGAGCCCTCATGTTTCTCCCACTCT
This sequence comes from Sminthopsis crassicaudata, assembly GCF_048593235.1. Taxonomy (NCBI): domain Eukaryota; kingdom Metazoa; phylum Chordata; class Mammalia; order Dasyuromorphia; family Dasyuridae; genus Sminthopsis; species Sminthopsis crassicaudata. The sequence continues at coordinate 133,461,689 of NC_133617.1, read as the reverse complement.
GCTGTTTATAACAGCTGTGGCTTTTTTAAGTCTCTCTCACCTGAACTAAAATCTGAGACTCCCAGCTTTTTTTCTTCTCCTCAGGGCAACTTCTGCCTCCTGGGAAAGATACTCAGAGCAGAGGTGTCTCTTTAATGCAAACCCCTTCCAGATTTAGGCCAGGAACCCCAGAGGTTCCTGCTGTAGGTCTCATGGAAACTGTCTGAGAAGACTCCTCAGTCCCTGTCCCAAGTTCGAGCAGAAGGAGCACTGGAGAGACTGCCTTTCCAGCAGTCAACACCTGGGGGCTACTACAAGGGTCGAGCTGCTGTCCCCCCCAACATCCTACCCTCTGGTAGGAATTTGGGGCTTGGTCAAGTTTCCTCTTGCTTCACCACACAGTCCGGATACCTGGTGGCTGGTAATATGGATGGGGCTTTCCTTCACTCTTGTTCTGGCCCTCTGGTCTCTCCACCCCTCCTCCCTAGAGTGGGAATAGCAGGGGGCAGGGTGGGCTCAGGATCTTTACCTAAGTCAGCTTAGTAATTTTCTGATGTGACCCAACTCTCTTTCTCAGACCCCCAAGAGGAATTTTTTTTAAGAGCACAAACCCTTAGACAGACAGTTAAGAAATTTGAAGAAGCTTAACTGCACTCTTATCTTGAAACCTACCTTGAAACCTATCAAGGCCTCCTTGATCCCTGCCACCCTGACTCCACTTAAGCAGAGAAATTAGCTTTCCTGGAAATCAGATGAAAGGGTGATTTAAACTCTAGGCCACTTACTACTTTTACTATATATGAGAACTTTTTGCTCCTAGCATTTTCCCTCCAATTTTCTTTGATTTGGTATACCCTTCAAGCAATTAACTCCTTAACTACCTTCAGCTGGGAAGATCTTTGGGCAGTAGGGGCATTGAATATTGTTAGGTGAGCTATCAGCATTCTTAAAGGCAGCCCACAGATAGGACCTGATGCATTCCCTGCAAAAGACCCCATTCTCAAATGTCACTATCTCAACCCTGGATGACACTCTACTTTTAATCTGCTCCTGAGATCTGTTTTCTCTAGGCTACAAGCTTTGGATTTCTAATGGCCCTTCAGCCAGGAGAACATGGGATGGCTGACTGGGATAAACACCTCTTAGATGCTCTGCTGCCATTTCCACACCTCACATCTTACCTTCTGGCAAGACCTCCAAAATCTCTTATGACCCTTGCCAGCTAGAAGCAACTATTGAAGAGGAGACCGTTGCCGCTTTGTCCCAAATGAATGAGGGGGTGGGTGGAAATGACAAGGGACCCTGAAACTCTCTAAAACTCCTTCGAGGAGAAAGTCTCCTTGAATTCTGCATCTGTGAGACCCACTCCAAGGAACCAAGATAAAGTGGTTTATGTTGGTGGGACTAGTTGAAGTATTCAGTTCCAAGATTGAATTGTTGTTGGCTCAAGACCACTCCCAGTAAGTGGTCTCATCTAGGCCTGGGGCAGTGACAGCATTGAGGGAAACTTCTGTCTCAGATTTCCTTATAAAAATGATGATTTTATACTAACTCCTTGCAGAGGATCTAACATGCCATGCCAAGTCATGCTGTGCCATGCTATTCCAAGGAAACCTTTGCCCACTGAAATGATATTCTCTTTCAGTGTTACCCTCTCTTTATCTTCCTCATCTATTTCCGTAACAAGACTTTATATCTCTCTGTTGGGACCTTGCCACTAAGGAATTCAGCCTTTCTATTCATGTATTACAAAGGCTGACTTCCTAATGCCTACAATAAACTTTTTTTATCAGTCTAAAAAATAATAATATTTTATTTAACATTCATTTAAAACTTTTTTTGAGTTCATAATTATTTTCTTCCCTAGTCCCTCCTCAACCAATTGAGAAGGAAAGGACAATCTATTTCTATATTAGGCCATGATGGGGGAAGGGGGAGAAGAACAATGAAATTTAAGTAAGTGGGGGAAAAAGCATTTTGTCTATAGTCAGGGTGTCAGTCATCTCTCTGGATATTTTCCTTTGTAATTGTCTTGGATCATTATACTTGCCATATGTTTTATAAAGATTTCCAACAAAAAAGTTTGAGGCTAAAACAATTCAGTACTTCCTGAAATATGCCTTATTTATCTTGAAAATTCCTAGATGTATGATGAAAGCTGGATCAAAATGTCATATTGTAGTTGACCCCATTGTTTTCATAGACAACTAACTGATTTATGCCATCACAAGTCTCTTTCTTGAATATTTGCTAGCCTGAACAGATTGTTCATTGGCATATCTTAATTATGACTGTACAATTCATTAATTTAATCAAAGTTATTTGGAGAGGCTGGTCAGATAAAACAACATTCACTTCCCATTGTTAGTCTTGATATATTCATCAATGACCTTGAGAACTTCTACTCTGAGACCCTGGTGTTCTAATTGGTGATAGATACCCTGAACACCATTTCAGGTCACACTTTTCCTTGTTCTTTATTCAATGACCATTTCCCTTACCCAAGTAAGTCAAATGGCTATGGAATCATAATTAAATCATTTTAGACATTACCTTGTAGAAGTATATCAATCTACTCCCCTATGGTCCCATTAACTATCACTGAGATTTTCATGATCAAAATGTCTCATTTGGCTATCAATTCCCTTTTATTTGTTATCTTTCTCTTTGAGATTGTTTAGTTGTTTCAGTCATGTCTGATTCTTTGTGACCCCCATTTGGAATTTTCTTGGAAAAGATGTTGGAGTGGTTTGTCATTTTCTCCTCTAGTCCATTTTAGAGATGGAATTTGAATAAAGAAGGTGAATTTTCCTGATCTCGGGCCCAGAATTATATCCATTGTTACATTGCTATTCCCACATTGAAATATAAGCTTCCTGAAGGCAGGGAGTTTCTTTGCTTTTGTATTTATATACCCAGAACTTAGCACAGTGCTGTACACATAGCAAGTATTTAATAAAAGTTTTTTTCTTTCACATGTTTATTCATTTTTCTTATATTAGCCTGATGACAAAATCGAATTATAGTCGAAATAATAGCTTGTATATCCTGTGGAGGCTTAAATTATATTTTATGAAGTTATAGCTAAATTAAGGCACTCCACTATTAACTGAAAATGATGGAAGAGGAAAAAACCCTGGGGGAATCACTATTTTTTAACATCTGTTAGTTATACTTCTGAGTCTTGAATAATCCATCAGAAATGAAGTAGCAATCAAACATCTCAGGATCCCTTGCTTTGTCCTTGTTCCTGTAATCATGAGTGTAGTTCTTAGTTTGGATTGATTACATTGCTGTCATCATAAAATAAAAGAATGTGAAGTCATTCATGTTGAAGACTTTCTCAAGGAGGGAAAGACTAGAAGAGCCAATCTATCAATGTTTTCATTCTCCAAAGTGCTTTATGATCATTACAGGAGCAAAAGATCAAGAAAAGTAAACTCAGCAGAAACATTCAGTTGAATAAAAGCAAATATGTTGTTTAGAATTTATTTCTCTTTCAGTTATGTAAGCTCATCATAAGTGTTCTGATCAAAAGAATGAAGGAGAAGCAACAGGAAAAGATCGATCATATATAAGTAAATATTGAGTGATTCACAAATAATTTCATGTTTTTTAAGAAAAGTTCAATAAGAGATTATTTTTCTTTGCTCACTTAATGAACCAAGAGAGAAGGAAGAAAGGAAATAAACATTTAATCAGAACCTACTATAGATCACACATTGTGCTAAAAGCTTTATGAATATCTCATTTGATTCTCCCAACAACATTGTGATGGCTCTTGGACTTGATGGCATCAAAGGTTCCTTTCATCCAATTCAACCATTTTATTTTAGGGTAAAAGAAGGTAAAACCCAGAAAGGATAACGGGCTTGTCCAATTCCACTCAAATGCTAAGTGTCAGAGCTGGGATCCAAACCCACATCTTCCCACTTCAAAATAAGCAGATCTTCCACTTCCTCTAGAATTGAGAGACTTTAAATAGTTTTCGTATGCATGCACATGCTTGTATCCATACTTCCATATCTAGTACACCACTGAGTGGAGAGAGGATATGTTAGTGTAAAGAACAGAAAAAGGAACAAGGATGACATGAGAAAGGGTGAACAAAGCATTAAAGATACTCTCCTAATATTTGAAGTTATTGTGGGTAAAATTACAATGTTGCTCTGAGAAAGGTTTTTTAATGTCAAATTTTCCTTATTCTCATATTTTCTGTTACTAATTTGTTATGCAATTTGTTATTTTGTAGTAATTTTTAAACTAGAAAGGTTATAAAATATTAGCTCATTGACATTTGCTTAAACTTTTGTTTTTTACAAAATTTACACAATAGACAAATAGATAATAGAGGAAATGGGAAGAAAAAGGAAAAAAAGAAACAAATAACCAACTTGTATTAATTGCCTCTAATATGTTAAGCTTCTACGTCATAGGTGCTAGGGCTGCAAGGAACAGGAACCAGGCCCTGCCTTCATGGAACTTATATTCTACTGGGAGATATAAAATGGATCAAAATGCTTTTGCTGGCACAAACCTACCTGATTTTGACCACCATTTGCAGTAGTGTCCTATTATAGTTTAATGCAAGAGTTTTATATCATTCAATTCCTAAAATGTTAGCAAACACATATAAAAATATGAAGAGAGAAAAATTATATTCTTTGGCTGACTTGCCATTTGTATATGGCCAACCAGAGACTGTGGTGTTTTAATTGGCTGTTATATAATTGTAGATTGGTCCAGTTAGCCAATGGCAAGCCATCAGAAATACTAGGAAATATTATCCTTGTTTTCTTCATCCCTTTTATTGATTAAAGACAATAAAAATGTGGTCCACGCAACAGTCTAAAATACAAAGTATCTGGCATTGTTTTCAGTATGCTAGAGCAACAACTGACCTGACTGAATTCTCAAATCTATGACTTTTTTTTCTTTGTAAACACTTTATATGTAAGTAGATAAGGACAGGTATAAAGGCAAGAACCTTCTATCTAAGGCCACACATTCCCAAATGACATGATGTATTTCCAAAAACTCAAGTACAGTTATAACTGGCTAATGCTAAGGATTAGGGAAAAATTGTATGGACAATATAGATCAGATTGTGGATAGGGTCTTGAATGTCATACTTGAGTTTATACTTGGTATGGAAAGTAACATAAAACCACTGTATTCTTGAACATTCATTCATTCACTAAAATGTGACTTATACCTTCTCAGTAATCAAAACATTGTATTAAGTTCTTTGGGGAATACAAAGAAGTATAAGACATGGTATCTTATTTCAAGAATTTTTTTCAATTATAAGATAAGCTTTACAGACATAACTTTATTGCAAAATACAATAAGAGTGATGAAGTGCTGTGAGAATTCATAGGAAAGAGGGATTATTTCTTAGTAAGGAATAAGAGAGTGACAGTTAAATTGGTAGAAAGATTAGTCTGATGAATTGAAGGCAAAGAGGACTGTTAGTTATAATAACCATCCAGATTTGAGTGATGAGGACTTCTACTAGAGTGATAGAAGTTCAATCAGAAAATAAAGAGATATATAAAAGTACATTTCAAAGGAAGAAGTTATGGTGACTGACCATATAGAAAAAATTAAGTGGCAATTCAAAATGTTTCCAAAGAATCTAGGTATTGTTTTCAGAAACCATCATCTGTAGGTCTTATCAATTCTCTGAAAAGTAGTGCTGTTCACACATGCTTCTCATTCTTATTAAAGGAGAGCATTATAGTTTGTTTTCTTCAGCAGCATTTTCATTTCTCAAAAGGGTTTGGTTGACTTATTCTGCTTGTGAAACATCACATTCATGCTTACAACCTAATGTTTAATTGCTTGAACTCTGTATTTAGGCACCTTAAAGTCTGCAATTAAGCACTTAGCACTGTGCCTGGTATATAATAGATACTTAATGAATATTGAACAATTGATCTGGGGAACTAGTAGTCAACATTGACATAGCTACTTTCATATTATTTTAAAATATTCTCCATGACTACTAGGAAAATGTTGCATTAACTCTTCCCAGAATTACATACTATACTCCTATCCCACTATTACTGCCACCATCAATATTAATACTGGTAGTAATAATAACTAGTATTTAATATAATGCTTTAAAGTTGGCAAAATACTTAACAAGTACTATCCAATTTGAGCTCACAAGAACCATGGGAAGTAGGTGCTATTATCTTAAGGAAACAGTTGAGTAACTTGCCCAGCATCATCATAATTCACCAAAATTTGAACTAAAGAGAATTTGAACTATAAGTTTTCCTTCCTTGAAGGTCTAATGCTCTATTAAGTGTGCCATGTTAACTATTCTCCAATAGATATGATGAGGAGGTTAGGACAATAGAAGATTTATGGATCAGCACAAATCTCATTGCTACTAAAATGAAATTAAAGCATACTTATTCTTTGGAAATGGTTTACCGTCTTTGGAGGTCTTCAGTGACCAGATAACCACTTTCTGGTATGGTATAGTGGAAATTCTTTTCTGTACTACAAAGCTGCTAAACACCTTTCCAATTCTCAAATTTTGTGCTGCTGTGATTTCTACGGATGGAAAGTCTGTTGAAGTATAATAATTTTAAAATCAGTGTCCTAGGACATATAAAGATGTGCATGTTCAAGTCAACAAGAATTTATTAAGTACCAAACATAAGTGCTAAGAACAAAGGCAAAATTTGTTATTTAAATTCTAAATTTAAATTATTGGTTTTTATTATTATACATTAATATTTCCTGCCCTCAAGGAGTTTATATTAGAGGAAATTATAATCATATATGATTTTATATATATATGTATATATATATGTATATGTATATACATATGAATATAAATAAAAAGTAATTTCAGGAGAAGAAACTACCACTGGGAGGATGAAGAAAAGCCCCATGTAGGAAAGTAGCATGTGAACCGGACTTTTAAGAAAGCTAAAAAAATCACAAAACCTAAGAAATGGAGTAATCTTAGAGGTCTATATATTCAAGAATACATTGCAGACCATACCCAAAGACATTTAATTGGTTTGCGTATTCTTCCTAATACTTTTGCTCCTTCTATTCTATATAATTAAAGTGTATTTGTATTAAGTCCATAGGGGTGCCATCCTACTTATTGGAAGTATTCCTCTGGTTTTGTTAATAGTCAACTGTATCCTTCTAAGTTTGGCATTGTCCTGTTCATCATGTTGTCATGTTAATCCCTCATTTTCTTTTTATATTTTATTTTACTTTTAATATATAGAATAAAACAAGTTTTTCCCTAACATAGTATAATTCACAAGCATGATTGCATATGAAACTGCAAATTTATTGTGTAGAACTTACTGTTCCTTTTAAATGTATAATACATTTATCATGTAAGTTTTCTTTTTATCCTTTTTTTTTCCTTTCCTGCTCCTCACCCTTTACACTATACATGGCTACCTTAGACATAAATATGTATAGATACATAAACTTAGTCTATAGATACTTCTATGTTTCAGTTTGTTCTCTGGATGAAAATAGTATCTTCCTTCATATGTCCTTTAATATTTATCTTGGTATTTTTAATAATCAAAATCACTTATGTGCTTAAAGTAGTTCTTAAAACAATATTGCTGATTAGGCTAAACTGATTGAAGAGGAAGCAACAAATGTTGGAAGGAATATGGAAAAATTGGGACACACATTCATTGTGGAAATTCAGTAGAATTGTCAATCAATCTCACCATTTTGAAGAGCAATATGAAAATATAATCAAAGAATTATTAAACTGCCTTTGACCCAGCAATACCATTACTTGGTCTATTTACAAAAAAATGACTAGGGAAAAGGAAAAGAGCCTATAGATTCTAAAATATTTGTATCAACTTCTTTGTGGGAACAAAGAACTAGATATTGAAGGAATCTGTCAGTTGGAAAATGCCTGAACAAATTGTGATATGGTTTTGATGGAATACAACTGTACTATAAGAAATGATGAGTTCAATGATCTTAGAAAAACATTTGCTTGAAATAATGAAAAACAAAATGAGCAGAACCAAGAGAACACTGTATACAAAAACATACCCCATTTTCTACATGTCTAACCTATTTTGGTTATCTACTGGTAGTATGGTAGATAAAGTATTGGACCTGAAGTCAGGAAAATCTGAGTTCAATTCTGTACTGAGATAGACTTAATGGCTCTGTGACCCTGGCTCTATTTATCTCAGTTTCTTCAACTATAAAATGAAAACAATAATACCTCCCTTGGACAGTTGTTATAAGGATCAAATGAGATATTTGTTTTTTGTTTTTTATAAAATGCCTGGCACACAGTAGGTACTACATAAATGTTTATTTCTTTGTCTTTTCTGTATTACTTTCGTTCATAACAGGCTATAGTGTATTTGCTCTTTGTTTTCTCTTATTTTCTCTTTGGATCAGCTATATTTGAACTTTTCTGAGGTCATTCTGTGACTTGATCACAAAGCATTCAGGCACTAGCTGACATGTCTACTGTTTTCAAATGCTGGAAAATCTTCAGTCTGTATCTTGGAGAATGCTTTGCAAGTAACTGACTTGAGGAAAGAATGTGGGAAAGAAACTACACAGAGTAGTGTAACAATAACATAAACCTAATTCACATGTAAGGAACAAAAAATACAAATTAGGTAATAATTAATATCATATTATAAAAATCATATGAAATTATAATATGGAAATAGTTGTTTATTTAAACTTATCTCTAAAAAGACAAGTTTCTAACAAAGCTATTATTACTGAGTGGAAAAAGAAACAATAACAATTAAAGTGTATGAGAAATCTCTCTTCTTTATGACTTAGAATTTGGCTAAATAATTTTATGTATCTGAAATTGAAAAATATAAATTTCTTCTCTTTTTCTGATTTTTGGAGACACTGATGAGCTATAAAATGAGTAAAAGACAGTCAATGTTAACAGTTGTTTAATTGTAAAATAATTAGTCTAAAAATTATTATTATGAATTTGGGTTCCCAAACTTAATTAGAAATGATCCCCAAAAAAGTCTTCCATTTTTAAAGCACCAAACTCACTGAAAATTTCATAAACATATTTCAGAATGCTACCCTATTAAAATCCCTGATTATTGACCAGCATCATTCATTTTTGCATCCAAGATGCAATATTTATATTGGACATAATCATTCTATTCCACTCTTCAAAGAAAATCAAAGGTACGTTATAAAAGAAGCATCTAGGTAGCACAGCTGATTATATCACTGAACTTTGAATCAGGAAGACTTGAAACTTCTTAGCTGTGTGACTCTGGACAAGTCCCTTCATATCTCTCAGCATCAGCTTCCTTATCTATAACAAAGATAATAGCATCTGCCCCTCATGGTTGTTGTAAGGATCAAATGAATATAATTTTTGTAAAGTACTTTGTGAACTTTACAGGACTTTCAGTTTGAAATGACTGGAGTGCCTGACTCTTCATGGCCCCATTTGGGGTTTTCTTGGCAAAGATACACTTGGCAAAGTGGCATTTCCTTCTCCAGTTGCTTTTAAAGATAAGGAAACTGAGGCAAACAGGATTAAGTGACTTGCCCAGATCACACAGCAAAGAAGTATCTGAAGCCAGATTTGAACTCAGAAAGATGAACCTTTCTGTCACTGTGCTACCTAGCTGCTCCAAAGTACTTTATAAGGACCAGCTATTATTAATATTAATTATAATAAGAAAACTAGCATTTGTAGAATTCTTTATAGTTTATAAAAATTTACATTTATGATCTCTTTTCGATCCTGTGGATAAATATTACAGGTATTATTTTTCAAATGAAAAAACAAGATGAGAAAGAGATTGAGATTTGCCTGCAAGCACAGAAATAGTAATTTTGTTTGTTTTTGGAGATGGGAATAGGGGAAGGATTTAGACCTATGATTTTATTTGCATTAGGAACTCCTGGGTTTTCTTACCAATTGCAGATAGGTTTTACAATTTATAATCTTAGAATTGCCTGGAATCTAAGATAATTAAATAATTGCCCAGAGACACAGAGCAGAAGTAGAATAAAATTTTTGGAAGAATTTCCACCAGAATTGGTTTAAAAAACATAAATGTTTCAAGTAATGCTGCAGTGGAAAGTGATAGTGCCAGGAGTTGAGAAATCAGTCTTATCTCTGCCAGGAAGAAAACTACGCCATCTAACTGCAAATCACTTCATTTCTCTTTTCCTCATCAACCAAATGAGAGTTGGATTAAAAGACCTCTAAGGTCTCTTTCTTAATATTAATCTATAAAAGGAAACTTTAATTATCTAGGAAAAATCACAGATAGTTTATTTACAGATAATGTTAAATGAGATATTATTCTGTAAGCAGGATGTCCCAAAAGTCTGAGTGCAGTTTCAAGCTTCTTGAGGCAGGCACCACACTAAGACTTAGGGGACATGTTGTATATTGCTGGAAGAGTCCAAAAGTTATCTGGCCCAGGGGTGTCAAATAGACCATGTGCTACAACATGCCCAAGTAATGTATGAACTTGATTAAAATATAACTGGAAAATATTTAATAAAATAAATAAAAATTCATTAAATTATAGGTTACATTGTTGAGTCATTTTTCAATTGTGTCCATTACTCAATGACTCTATTTGGGGTTTTCTTGGCAAAGATACTTGACAAAGTTAGTTTGCCTTTTCTTATTTTATAGATGAGGAAAGTAAGGCAGAATGTTAAGTGACTTTCCCAGAGTCACACAGATAGTGACTAGTTTAAACTCAGAAAGATGAATCTTCCTGACTCTAGCCGTGGAACTCTGTGTACTGCACTATCTAGCTGCTCCATAGATAACATTGCTTTTGAAAACTCAGTCAATATGTGGTGAAAAGATCCTTACATACAGAGTTGTGACCCTATTCTGTTTGAGTTTTCCATTGCCAATCTATTCCAACATCTTTCTTTTATAAATGAGTATATAGTGGCCAGTGCAAACATATGTGGAAGGTTTCACACATGGTGAGGGATATAAAATTCAATTCCAAGTTCTCTGATCTCCCATGTCCTTGCCTTACAATAGGCTCTTAAGTTGATCTTAAAAGTTCTAATTCATTATGTCAACATTAGCTCAGGCCTCTTTGGGGGATTGGCTATTACCTGGTTGACCATTTCCTGAGCTCAAAGATAGCGTCCTTTCTTTTATCATTGCTTTATTTTCTGTCCTGTGGGATCTCCCATTCTTCCCTGGGTTTTTTTCTTAATTCCCACTCTAGAGCAGTTCCATGCTGGGAGATAGACCTCAGCCTTTACTTGTTCCCAAAATGGAATCAATCCTATTTCAGTTCTACTAAACCAGAGCTTCTTAAACTTTTTTTTTCCACTTGCAGCCCCTTTTCACCTGAGAAATGTTTACAAGGCCCTGACTGGAATTTAATTGTTTCTGGCAGTGTCTATGCATGTGCAGTGAAAAGTATGTGTGTTGTGTATTCAGAACCAATGCTGTAGTGAAGCTGCATGATTCAGTGTGGGCAAGCTCTGCCAGAAACACCTCAGACTTCTTATGCATTTGATTTTGAATTAATTGTTGGCCATTACATTCAGAAACCTATTGCAGTTGCCAAATTTTTCAGGACCCCTACATTCATTATCTAATCCACAGTTTAAGAAACTTTGTCCCAGTTGTGATTCTGTATATTTTTAACTTAACACAGAATGGGCTTTGAGTTATTGATTTAAAAGCCCTTTCCTCCTCCCATTAGATTTATTTATTTTTAGCAAAAGCTTTCGATATAGAAAAATGGATTTTGAAAGCCTAAGTCCAACTGGCAAAGAAAATTGAATATTGTTTGAATTTTTCACCATAGCATGAGATGTCATTAATGAGCTATTTCTTTGCTGTTTCTTCATAACCATAATATTTCAAGTAGAATAGACCTTAATAGCTATATAACTTGACCTATCTTCTTATAAACTTGAACCCTTTTGCCATTCTGTCTACCTTTCTATGGGTGTTTCATAGTGAACTAAACACAGAGCACAAATATGTAATTGAAAAAAATATACCAGTGCCAAAAGCTCTGCCAAAAAAATACATCCTGGCTAGGGCTACCTAAGGAATATATAGTATTCAGGTTCTGATGTGCCTAGAAGGGTTCTTTTGATTTCTTGCTTTAAATTACATCATTTTAGAGAATGCTACTTTAAAAAAATGTAGACTTCCGGCCAAGATGGCGGCGTGGAGGCAGACAGCTGCTTGAGTTCCATGTTTTCTCTCAGGACTTACTTCATGACACGCCTCGGAGTTAATGCTTGACCAGAAAAGAAACCCACAAATAATCACCAACAAAAGACATCCTTAAAATTCACCAGAAAAGGTCTGTGTTTGCTCAGGCAAGGGTCAAACAGACTGTTTGCAGACTGAGGGCAGGCAGCCAGAGTGAAACAGGCAGCTCACACAACCCAGACCAGAGGGGGGAGGGGTACAATGTCTTCTGTTTCTGCGAAAAGACTTTTACCCCAGTGTGGATACTCCATCTTGGCAGCAAGTCAGGAATAGCAGAGAAGGTGTAAACACCAGAGGTGAAGAATAAAACCCCAGAAAGCCAGCATCTCTCAGAATGTGGCCATCCTCACCCCCACCAGGAGTGACTCAGAGCATACTTAGAGCCTCATAGCACAGAGGCAGCACAGCCATCTCTGTCCTGTTAGTGGCTCACTGCTGCCCTCCCCCCCCCAGTCTGTAGAGGAAGCCCGTTAACACCATCCAGCCCCATCCCTCCCCCCAAAAAAACAGACCAATTGTTTCTCTTGTCAATTTGTTTTCTTTGATTCCTGCTCTGACAAAATGAACAAAAAATTCAAAAGGGTTCTAACCATCGACACCTTCTGTATGGAGAAAGAGCAGACTTCATACACTGAGCAGACTAAAAGCAGACTGTCTCCAGAGGAATCCCCTAAGGGGGATATGAGCTGCTCCTCAATATATAAGACTCTCATAGAGGAAATCAAAAAGGCTTTCACAAGAGAGCTAGAAAAGAGATGGGAAAAGGAAAGGGAAGCTTGGCAAGAGAGTCTGGAGAAGTCATTCCATGCATTTAAAGACAAAGTGGATAAAGAAAACAAATCATTGAGAAACAAAATTAGTGAGCTGGAAAAAGAAAACAGCTCTCTCAAAAATAAAATGGACGAAAAGGAAAAAAACTCCATAGACGAAAAAAACTCACTTAAAAACTCAATTGGACAATTACAAAAAAATATAAAAAAAGTGAGTGAAGAAAATATATCATTGAAAATTAGACTCGAACAAGTAGAAATGAATGACTCAAAGAGAAACCAAGAAGTAGTCAAGCAAAACCAGAAAAACGAAACAATTGAAAAGAATGTCAAGTACCTTATTAGAAAGACAACAGACCTGGAAAACAGATCCAGGAGAGACAATTTGAGAATAATTGGACTCCCTGAAAAATGTGAAGAAAAAAACAGCCTGGACACTATTTTCCAGGAAATTATCAAAGAGAACTGCCCAGACGTTCTGGAAACAGAGGGTAAAATAGACATTGAAAAAATTCATCGATCACCTCTGAAAGGGACCCTAATATCAAAATGCCAAGAAATATATTGGCCAAGTTCAAGAACCATCAGATGAAGGAAAAATACTGGAAGATATGGAGGAGCCACAATAAGGATAACCCAGGATCTAGCAGTGTCCACATTAAAAGAACAAAGGGCCTGGAGCATGATATTCCAGAAGGCTAAAGAACTTGGTATGCAGCCAAGAATAACTTACCCAGCAAAAATAAGCATCGTTTTCCAGGGAAGAAGTAGACATTTAACGAAATAAATGAATTCCATCTATTCTTGATGAAAAAACCAGACCTACACAAAATGTTTGATCTTCAAATACAGAACTCAAGAGATTTCTAAAAAGATAAAAAGAAATCTTGAGAACTATATTTCTGCCATAAAGATATGTAAGGAACACATATATAATTTGTCCTAGAAACTAGAAGTGGAAAGGAAATTATATCATAAAAAAGGGTAAAGTGGTGGTACTACATCTCATGAAGAGGCAAAGGTAACCTATTATATCTGAGAGAAAGAAAGAAGAGAGATGAACATAGTGTGTATCAATAGACATATTTGATTTATGGTGAAACTTCTTCCACTTCATTGAAAAGTGAGAGAGAAGGAGTAAGCTAAGGGGAAGGGAATACAGAAATTGTGAGAAAAAGGGGTAAAATAGGAAGAGGAACTTTAAGGTGAGGAGGGATACTAAAAAGGGAGGGTTGTGAAAAGCAAACGGTGTTCACAAGTTTAATACTGGGTACGGGGATAACAGGGAAGGAAAGAAGAAAAGCATAAGCAGGGGTTAACAGGATGGCAAGCAATATAGAATTAGTCATTCTAACCATAAATATGAATGGGGTAAACTCCCCCATAAAGAGGAAGCGGTTAGCAGACTGGATTAAAAGTCAGAATCCTACTATAAGTTGTTTACAGGAAACACACCTGAAACAGGGTGATACATTCAAACTAAAAGTAAAAGGGTGAAGCAGAATCTACTATGCTTCGGGTAAAGCCAAAAAAGCAGGGGTAGCCATCCTCATTTCAGATCAAGCAAAAACAAAAATTGATCTAATTAAAAGAGATAAGGAAGGGCATTATATCCTGCTAAAGAGTAACATAGATAATGAAGCAGTATCAATATTAAACATATATGCACCAAGTGGTACAGCATCTAAATTCTTAAAAGAGAAATTAAGAGAGCTGCAAAAAGAAATAGACAGCAAAACTATAATAGTGGGAGATCTCAACCTTGCACTCTCAGAATTAGATAAATCAAACCACAAAATAAATAAGAAAGAAGTCAAAGAGGTAAACAGAATACTAGAAAAGATTGATATGATAGATCTTTGGTGAAAGCTAAATGGAGACAGAAAGGAGTATACTTTCTTTTCAGCAGTTCATGGAACCTATACAAAAATGAATCATATACTAGGGCATAAAAACCTCAAAATCAAATGTAGTAAGGCAAAAATAGTAAATGCATCCTTTTCAGACCACAATGCAATGAAAATTACATTTAATAAAAAGCCAGGGGAAAATAGACCAAAAAAATTGGAAACTAAATAATCTTATACTAAAGGATGATTGGGTAAACAGCAAGTCATAGACATAATTAATAACTTCACCCAAGAAAATGATAATAATGAGACATCATACCAAAATGTGTGGGATACAGCCAAAGCAGTAATAAGGAGAATTTTTAAATCTTTACAGGCCTACTTGCATAAAATAGAGAAAGAGGGGGTCAACGAATTGGGCTTACAACTAAAATTGCTAGAAAAGGAACAAATTAAAAACCCCCAGACAAACACAAAACTTGAAATTCTAAAAATAAAAGGTGAGATTAATGAAATTGAAAGTTTAAAAAAACTATTGAATTAATTAATAAAACTAAGAGTTGGTTCTATGAAAAAAAAACAACAAAATAGACAAACCCTTAGTAAATCTGATTAAAAAAAGGAAAGAGAAAAAGCAAATTGTTAGTCTTGAAAATGAAAAGGGAGAACTCACCACTAATGAAGAGGAAATTAGAACAATAGTTAGGAGCTACTTTGCTCAACTTTATGCCAATAAATTCGATAACTTAAATGAAATGGAAGCATTCCTTCAAAAATATAGCTTGCCCAGATTAAGAAAGGAAGAAGTAAGTAGTCTAAATAGTCCCATCTCAGAAAAAGAAATAGAACAAACTATTAACCAACTCCCTAAGAAAAAATCCCCAGGACCAGATGGATTTACATGTGAATTCTACCAAACATTTAAAGAACAACTAACTCCAATGCTATATAAACTATTTGAAAAAATAGGGATTGAAGGAGCCCTACCAAATTCCTTTTATGACACAGACATGGTACTGATAGCTAAACCAGGTAGATTGAAAACTGAGAAAGAAAACTATAGACCAATCTCCTTAATGAATATTGATGCTAAAATCTTAAATAAGATTAGCAAAAAGACTTCAGAAAATCATCCCCAGGATAATACACTATGATCAAGTAGGATTTATACCAGGACTGGTTTAATATTAGGAAAACTATTAGTATAATTGACCATATTAATAATCAAATTAATAAAAACCATATGATCATCTCAATAGATGCAGAAAAAGCATTTGGTAAAATCCAACATCCATTCCTACTAAAAACGCTTGAGAGTATAGGAATAAATGGAGTATTCCTTAAAATAATAACGAACATATATTTAAAGCCTTCAATAAATATCATGTGTAATGGCGATAAACTGGAACCTTTCCATGTAAGATCAGGAGTGAAACAAGGTTGCCCACTATCACCATTACTATTCAATATACTACTCGAAACGCTAGCCTCGGCAACAAGAGCCGAGGAAGAGATTCAAGGAATTAGAGTAGGAAACGAGGAAATCAAACTATCACTCTTTGAAAATGACATGATTTTATGCTTAGAGAACCTCAAAGACTGCTAAAAAGTTATTAGAAATAATTCAGAACTTTAGCAAAGTTGCAGGATACAAATAAATCCACATAAATCCTCAGCATTTTTATACATTACCAACACAATCCAAGAGCAAGAGATACAAAGAGAAATTCCATTCAAAATAATTGTCGATAGTATAAAATATTTGGGAATACATCTACCAAAGGAAAGTCAGGAATTATATGAGCAAAATTATGAAACACTTGCCACAAAAATAAAGTCAGATTTAAATAATTGGATAGACATTGAGTGCTCTTGGATAGGCCGAGAGAATATAATCAAGATGACAATACTCCCTAAATTAATCTATTTTCTTAGTGCTATACCAATCAGACTCCCAAGAAACTATTTTAATGGCCTAGAAAAAATAACTCTCTGCAAAAAAAAAAAAAAGCTCTCTGCAGGAAGGGAAGTCACTTCTTTGGACAAGAGTTAACAGCAACTGCCTGGAGACAACGGTTCGTTACAGGAAGAAGAATCTGTCTGAGAGATTTGAGTAGACACAGCAGATCTCTTCCCAGAGAGCGATCCAGCAGCTTCTGGAGACGACAGCTCGTTACATTTGGCGCCCAACGTGGGGCAAGGACTTTTGCTTATCCTGACAAGAGGAGCTAGACCAGACCTTCGCAATTTTGCGCCCGAACAGGGACAGACACAGTCCTGATTCCAGTGGAAAAGCCTCCCATCCAGATCTCAGTCTCTCTAACCCAGAACCGTGAGTAACGAGGAAACTTTGTTAAAGATTAAGTGAGCGTGCTAATAGATAAATAAGGAACTTGTTAAGGGATAAACCAGCAATCTCTTATAGTGAAATGGGGCAAACACCTTCTGTTCAAGGAAAATGTTTAGAGAGCATCATCAAGGTTATGAAAAGCCAAGGCTTGATTATAATTTTAGAGGAGATTACTGAACTTTTAAGAACTGTGAAGGTCATATGTCCTTCTTTTTCTCTGGAAGAAGAATTGGATCCAGATGAATGGGAATTAGTAGGAAAGCAATTAGGTGAACACTACAATTCCAGGCCAAACTCAATTTCCAAAGATACAATTCATATATACAATGTAATCCAATTGGCTTTAAAAAATGTTATTCTAAAGGAAGAGATGAAGGAGCAAAATGGGGAAGTGTCAACTAAACTAGGTGAAAAGGATGAATCAGATAACAATGAAGTTAAGTACAATTCTGAGCAACAGCAACAGGAGCACCTCCCATCTTCTCCCTCAATTAACCCTTCAGGGGTGGAGCAAGAAGGAGGAGAGGAAGAGGCAGAAAAACAAACTGTGAAGCAGTCTAAGCCTATGACAAGATTAGAAAAAGCATTGGTTAAAGCTAAGAGAGAAGGACAGGATATAAGTGATTTTATACATGCATATCCTGTGATTGAAAATATTGATTCTGTAGGTCATAAAATGAGAAGATATGCACCTTTAGATTTGAATAAAATTAAGGATTTGAAAAAAGGTTGTACCCTTTATGGGGCTACATCAGCTTATGTCAAAATGTTACTAGATGGTTTGTCTTATGAAGTCCTAACCCCGAATGATTGGAAATCCATAGCAAGGACATGTCTGGAACCTGGAGAAAATTTATTATGGCTTGCGGAATTTCATGAATTATGTAAAATTCAAGTCAGATGCAATTTGGAAATAGGAGTTAACACACAATTCACTTTTGAGCACTTAGCTGGTGAAGGTCAGTATGGAGAGAATTCGGAACAGATTAATTATACCATGACAATATATGAACAAATTGCCAAGGCTGCAATAAAAGCTTGGGGTGTCCTTCCTGGACAGAAAGATCGTGGAGAGGCTTTCACTAAAATACAGCAAGGTCCCAATGAACCTTTTGCAGATTTTGTGGGACGTTTGCAAACTGCTGTCAAAAGAACTATTGGAGAAAATTCAGCTACAGAAATAATGACCAGACATCTGGCTAAGGAAAATGCCAACGAGATTTGCAAAAGAATTATATGGGGATTAGACAAAGATGCTCCTTTAGAGGAGATCATAAGACGTTGTGCTACAGTGGGAACAAATGCTTTTTACACCCGGACAATGATGAATGTGGAAAGACAGGGTCCCTCCTGGCAAGGGCCTTCTAGAGAAACTCGGCGATGTTTTCAATGTGGAAAAATTGGGCATCTAAGAGCTCAGTGTAGATATGGAGATACAGTGAGAAGACAGGGTGAAAGAAGACCTAAAACCCCATGTCCAAAATGCAACAGAGGACTCCATTGGGCATCAGAGTGTAGAATAATTCAGGGAAATGGGATGAGGGGCCCAGGTCCAGGGCCCCAGGCAAAAAAGACTTGGGGCATGATGGCAGCTGATGTTACACCCAAAGAACCTTTAGAAGGCCAGGACTCTGATTTAATCAATCAGCAGAGAAGCAATCACATGGCAGAAAGGGATTACCTGATAAGTGAGCCAAAAGGCAATCAGATTGCAAAAATGGATTACACTTGGGGAGAATACAGGCCTTTTAAACCAACAGGGCTGTGTCCAGTGCAAACAATTCCAATGTAATTGCCAGATGATGAGAAGAGATTTAGAAAGTGGTAAACAGAAGGAAATTAGATAGGTTAACTGCCTGGGAGAGAGGGTTTGCTTGTATATATGAATGGACAGTTTTGCCACAGGGAATGAAAAACAGCCCTACTATGTGCCAAATGTATGTTGCAGCTGCTCTTGCTCCAGTAAGAAAAGCCTTTCCAAAAGTAATATTGTTACATTATATGGATGATATTTTGGGATGTGCACCTGAGGAACAAATGTTAGAGGCATGTCTACAAAGGACCATGGAAACATTAAAGTACTACAAACTGCATATAGCTACAGAAAAAATTCAAAGACATGCTCCTTTTCAATATTTAGGATATGAAGTATATCCTAAGACACTCACAGTACAAAAGCTTTCTTTAAGAACAGAGAAGTTGAACACCTTAAATGACTTTCAAAAATTAATAGGAGATATCCAATGGATGCGTCCAGTGTTAGGCTTAACTACCAATCAACTACAACCTCTATATGACATTTTAAGGGGAGACAGTGCTTTAAATTCACCACGCCAGCTTACAAAAGAAGCACAAAAGGCTTTGAGAGAAGTTGAACTGGCTTTATCCAATGTGGTTGAAAGAGTCACTCAAAAACCCTTGGAAATATCAGTTTTTGCTACAAAAGAGGCACCCACAGCAGTCCTTCATCAAGGAGACAGAGTGATTGAGTGGGTGAACCTCCCAGCACAACCAGAACAAAGCCTCACACCTTACCCAGTGCTTGTGGCTAGGATTTTATTAAAGGCTATTAAGAGAGTAACACAATTATCTGGGATAAGTCCTGAAAAAATATACACATTCTATACTAACGCACAGATTAATGTATGCTGTGAGACCATCCCAGAATGGCAAATTTTATTGGCCACCGCTCCAAATTTTGCACATGGATCTCCATTAAAGATTACCCGGCTACTACATAATTGGCGATGGATTTTTGAAGAAAAGGTTTCTGAGGTTCCTCTTAAAGGACCAACAATCTTTACAGATGCCTCCAAAGAAAATATTTGTGCCATATACTCTCATGATTTAACCATAAAGAGAGTAATCAGGACTCCTTTTCAATCCACTCAACAGAATGAATTATTTGCTATCATGCTAGCTCTCACTTATTACCCAGGAGACGTAAATATAATTACTGATTCAGCCTATTCAGTAGGTGTAGTACAAAGAATTGCCACAGCCCAAATAAAATTTGCAGCCTCCAATATTTATCAGCTCTTTAAGGAACTTCAAGAGCAAGTGAGAAAACATCCAGGCAAGATTTATATCTTGCATGTCCACTCACATAGTGGACTTCCAGGTCCCATTTTTGATGGAAATTCAAAGGCAGATAGCCTTCTAACCATGTTAGCCAGTAGTCCTTTATTTCAGGAAGCACAAGAATCTCATTCTAAATATCATCAGGCTGCTCGAGCTTTACGTTTACAATTTGGAATCACAAGAGAGGAAGCTAGGAGCATAGTAAAAAGCTGTACAGCTTGTCTTCCTTTCCACGCTCCTACACTCCCTCCAGGGAAGAATCCTCGTAGTTTGAGACCCAATGAAATCTGGCAAATGGATGTGACCCATTATAAATCTTTTGGTCGTCTATCTTTTATTCATGTCGTGGTAGACACCTTTTCAGGATTCACATTTGCAATGCCAGCAGCAAAAGAGACAGCCCGAGTGGTCACTGAATTCCTTATACAGGCTTTTGCAATTATGGGTGTGCCACAAGCAATAAAAACAGACAATGGACCTGCATATACGTCCAAACATTTTACACACTTTTGTGCACAGTATAAGATTTTACATACCACGGGCATACCCTTTAATCCTCAAGGGCAGGCAATAGTAGAGAGAAGAAACAGAGATATTAAGACACTCCTCCAAAAACAAAAGAAAGGGGGAGCCACAGGTAGCCCTAGGGAACTTCTAAATTTAGTTCTCTATACCATTAATTTTCTAATTTTTGACAAAGATGCACTGGCTCCAGCAGACAGGTTTTATAACCCACCAGAAGGGCAGTGTCCAGTGAGAGCATCTCCACTGTCCTTAGATAATCGCCAGGTGATGTGGAGAGATCCAGAAAGTGGTGAATGGAAGGGACCAGATAGGTTAACTGCCTGGGGGAGAGGGTTTGCTTGTATTTCTTCAGCAGGAGAAGGAATCAGATGGGTGCCAACGAGTCATATTCGCCTTGTCCACCAGAGAGAGACAGAAAAAGAGAAAGACCTCAAAATAAAGGAGAAGATCTAAGAAACATCTGACACTGAAAGATCATGGATAATAAGAAGACTGTTAAAGAACTTTAAAAACCAGCAGGAATCATTGGACTTCCTCACACAAGATGAGACTAATGGACAATGGACTTATGGACATTTATAAATTTTCAATTTATGATTATGATTATGTTATATACTTCTAGCATGTGTTATATTACTATGTTACTATGTGCTTATGTAATTTATGTAATTATCTGTAATACTTCCCATATTGATGGATTTATGTTTCAAGGTCATTTATGTAATTATCTGTAATACTTCCCATATTGATGGATTTGTGTTTCAAGGTCATGACTGTCCTATGTTCTAAATCAAAAGAAAGGGGGAGATGTTAGGATTACTAGGTGAGAACTCAGGTTGTCTGGATGGTGACAAGGTGAGAATTCAGGTTTTCTGGACAATTACAAGTTGAGAACTCAGGTTGACTTGATAGAGGGGGCAAGCTCATTGGCTGGGGTGGTTCTTCCCAGAAGCCCTTGCATTATCCCACGCCCATTCTCTGGGAGGATAAAAAGAGACAGCACTGGGTGCAGAGAGCAGATCGGCCTGGAGAAGGATAAGAGCTGGAGGAGATTCAGAGCCAGGATTCAAGAAGAAAGACTCTGAATTGCATCAGGCTTGATGGGGCTCTCTGCAGGAAGGGAAGTCACTTCTTTGGACAAGAGTTAACAGCAACTGCCTGGAGACAACGGTTCGTTACAGGAAGAAGAATCTGTCTGAGAGATTTGAGTAGACACAGCAGATCTCTTCCCAGAGAGCGATCCAGCAGCTTCTGGAGACGACAGCTCGTTACAGAATTCATATGGAACAAGAGGTGGAGAATTTCAAGGGAAGTAATGAAAAAAAAATTAAATGAAGGTGGTCTAGCTGTACCTGATCTAGAACTGTATTATAAAGCAATAGTCACCAAAACCATTTGGTATTGGCTAAGAAATAGACTAGTTGGTCAGTGGCATAGGTTAGGTTCACAGGGCAAGATAGTGAATAAAAATAGCAATCTAGTGTTTGACAAACCCAAACATCCCAACTTTTGGGATAAGAATTCATTATTTGACAAAAACTGCTGGGAAAACTGGAAATTAGTATGGCAGAAACTAGGCATGGACCCACATTTAACACCACATACTAAGATAAGATCAAAATGGGTCCAAGATTTAGGTATAAAGAACGAAATCATAAATAAATTGGAGGAACATGGGATAGTCTACCTCTCAGACTTGTGGAGGAGGAAGGAATTTGTGTCCAAAGTAGAACTAGAGACCATTATTGATCACAAAATAGAAAATTTTGATTACACCAAATTAAAAAGTTTCTGCACAAACAAAACTAATGCAAACAAGATTAGAAGGGAAGTAGCAAATTGTTAAAACATTTTACAGTTAAAGGTTCTGATAAAGGCCTCATCTCCAAAATATACAGAGAATTGACTTTAATTTATAAGAAATCAAGCCATTCTCCAATTGATAAATGGTCAAAGGATATGAACAGACAATTTTCAGATGATGAAATTAAAACTATTTCCACTCATATGAAAGAGTGTTCCAAATCACTATTGATCAGAGAAATGCAAATTAAGACAACTCTGAGATATCATTACATACCTATCAGATTGGCTAAGATGACAAGAACAAATAACAATGAATGTTGGAGGGGCTGTGGGAAAACTGGGACACTGATGCATTGTTGGTGGAGTTGTGAAAGAATCCAACCATTCTGGAAAGCAATCTGGACTTATGCCCAAAAAGTTATCAAAATGTGCATACCCTTTGACCCAGCAGTGCTACTACTGGGCTTATATCCCAAGGAAATACTAAAAAAGGGAAAGGGGATATATTAAAAAAGGGAAAGGGACCTGTATATGGCAAAATGTTTATGGCAGCCCTTTTTGTAGTGGCTAGAAACTGGAAAATGAATGGATGTCCATCAATTGGAGAATGGTTGGGTAAATTATGGTATATGAATGTTATGGAATATTATTGTTCTGTAAGAAATGACCAACAGGAGGAATACAGAGAGGCTTGAAGAGACTTACATCAACTGATGCTGAGTGAAATGAGCAGAACTAGGAGATCATTATACACTTCAACAATGATACTCTATGAGGATGTATTCTGATGGAAGTGGATATCTTCAGCATAGAGAAGAGCTAATCCAATTCCAATTGATCAGTGATGAACAGAATCAGCTACATCCAGAAAAGGAATACTGGGAAATGAGTGTAAACTGTGAGCATTTTTTTTTTGTTTTTCTTCCCAGATTATTTTTACCTTCCGAATGCAATTCTTCCTTTGCAACAACAACAAAATTCGGTTCTGCACATATATATTGTACCTAGGATATACTATAACGTATTTAATATGTATGGGAATGCCTGCCATCTAGGGGAGGGGGTAGAGGGGAGGAGGGGAAAAATTCGGAACCGAAGGGAGTACAAGGCATAATGTTGTAAAAAAAAAATACCTATGCATATGTACTGTCAAAAAAAGTTATAATTATAAAAATTAATAAAAAAAAGAAAATATGTATCATTTCTAAAATTTGTCACTATTCTCCTAGTGTAGTTACATTTGGAAATTCAGTATTTTGTTGTCATTTCTTAGAGACTTTCAGGAGGCAGTATATTTGGTGGATGAGGATACTAAAGTTGGCTTTTCTTTATTTTGTAGTAAAATTTGCCAAATAAGGATTTAGTATAAAGCTTTCCAAGACAAAAATGTAAAATAATCTTACTTTTTTTTAGTGTTGAGGAATTTGAGGACTTATGTATTTGCATAAAATTAATTTTTACTGCCTGTTGAATATGATTTTTAGGTAATGAAGAGATAAGGATTCTTTTCTATCCCACTTTTAACTTTTTTAAAAAATCATTAGAAAGATGGCAGTGTTAATAACTACTGTAAAATCTTGATTATCTATGTCAGTAGGGGGAAAAAAGGAAAAACATCAATAATACAAAAACCCCCTTGGTTTGTTGTCAAGCATTTTTTTCAGTTGTCAGTAAGCTTAATTGGTTTAGATGATATCTCCTTTCCTTTCTGCTACTTTCCTTCTCAGTAGGTGCTAATTGCAAGTAAAATGGCCAGAATAATTAACTATATGTGATCCTAGGATCATAATTCAAGACTTCAGAGAATCCATGATTTCATTTATAGAAATCCTCTCTCCACTTGATAGAGATACCTTGATAGCTCAAAAGCAGCTGCATATAGGGGAAAAACAGTGATTTGGGAATGAGGGGAATTTAGCTTTCTGCTGTTTATTTGGACAGATTATTTCATCCCTTTGGGTTTTAGTTATTTCATCTATAAACTCAAAGTTGGATTAGATCAGGGCTTCTTAATCTTTTTGTGTGTGTCATAGACCCTTTTGACATTCTAGGAAAGCCTTTGGATTCCTTCTCAGAATAGTGGGTTTTGTTTTTATTTAATTAAAATTAAACATATAGGACTAAAAAGAAAACCAATTATATTAAAATATGATTATTAAAATACTTTTTAAAAACACAAGTTCAGAGACCCTAGAATAATATAATCCTTGGATTAGATATTTTTAAAGCCTCATATAGCTTTAGATCCTATAATATTCATAATTTGTTGTGGTTTTAAATTACTTTTCAAGGGATGGTCTGCCTTCTAAAAATCAGTCTCTCTGGGGAGGAAAAATCAATATTGTCATAAATACTTTAAGCATAAGTGAGTGACTAGATGAATGCTGGTGCCAGCAATAATAATTAGAAATTTAGGAAAAAGGACAAGTTGAGTTGTTGTTTTGTTTTCTTTTTTTTTGGGGGGGGGGTGATAAATGAGTTTTAGACCTGTTGAGTTAATGGTGGTTTAAGAAACCAGAATGGGACCTTATTTTATCTGCAACAGGAACTTCCAAATGATAAAAGTCTCTATATGAATTCAAGTTGGAACCTTCCCCATACCTTCAATGTATTAGAATTTACCCCATGACTAAGAGGGCAAGTTTATAGTCTCATAGCCAGTGTATGTCAAAGTGAGAGTTTGATCCCAATGTTAAAGTATATATAAATGCTAACTATTATTATTTTCTTTCCTTTATAGAACTTGGAGTCACATGATAATCGTAATCTTGCTAGTCTTTCAATAGCTAAAAATAATGTGATAGATATTCTCTTTCTTAGCTGGACAGACAGAATCTCTGAATTTAACTCTCATCTCTTCTCTGCCATTTCTCAACTCTCTCTTCTCCCTTCAATTTGGTTATAGAAATGATAATCTTAATATTTATTGAGGGTAATTACTATTTGTGACATTACTTCTGTTTCCTTGTATCTTCTCCAGTCTTTGATGCTATAGTTATCCTTTCTTTTATGCATCTTAAAGCACCAAAACTTTTTCTTCTTTTTCTCTTTTTTCCTTGATTCCTCATCTGCCTACAAGCATGTGCAGGTGTTCATTTCCTCAAAGTTTTTTATGACACCTAGTTATCCCATCACATCCTTCTCTTGACTTTTATATCATATCCAGACACTATCTCATCTTTCTCTCTTCTAAAACTAATTTTTTTCAAAAACTACAATCAGTTCACTCCTACACCCATCAGTATACTTAGAATATTCTCTCTATTGTTGTCCAATCATTTCAGTCATGTTTCAATTTTGTGACCCTATTTGGGATTTTCTTGACAAATATATTGGAATGGTTCACCATTCCCTTTTGGAGCTTATTTTACAGAGGACAAAACTGAGGCAAATAGGGACAAGTGACTTACTCTGATTCACACTGTTAGTGTCTGAGGTCATATTTGAACTCAGGTTTTCCTTACTCAAGATCCAGGTCTTATCACTGTACCACCTAATTGCCTTTTTACTTCTTTCTCAAAGATTATCAATAAAGCTTTGCCAGTATTCATACTCTTTGATATCTTTGTAACTTTTGACATGTATAATTATTTCATATTTTATTTAGAGATTGGCTTTAGAGATACTGTAGTTCATAAATTTTATTTCCTCAACTATACATTCTCTGTCTTGTCTGTCTCTCTTTTCTTGACCCCCCATGTAGCTGTTCCCCAAAGATACTTGGGTCATTTCTTTTTTTTTTACTTTATACCCATTTTTAGTGGGTATTTAATCTTTAAAGTACAACCATGGTAGCTGTGCTGTGAATGACTACCATATCAAAGTCCCTAGCTTTGACCTTGCTTCTACATTCTAGACCCATGTCTTCACATGTTTATTTAACTGATACTTCAAATTTAATATATTCAAACCCAAGTTTTTGATTTCCCTCTTTCCCCTTCAACCCTGACAGTCCTTCTGACTTTGTAATTTCTTTCCATGTTATTAAGCCAACCATTCTTCCACGTTTAAAATTTGGGGACAAGAATATTTGATTCTTCCCTCTCCCTCACTTTTTTTTCTAATTAGTTACCAAGTACTGTTGATAACACCTCTGCAACATCTCTCCCATCTGTTCTTTTCTCTATGTTCCCACCTGTCTAGATTTTTGCAATAGCCTTTTCACAATTCATCCTTAATATAGCTTCCAGAATAAACTATGTTATCTCTGCTTAGAAATCTTCACTACTATCCTGTTACTTGTCATTTAAAGTTCAAATAGTTTCCCTGGCATTTCAGGGATTCTGCATAGTCATACAACCTGAGTTTTCCCAAAACTTTGTGTTAATGCCCTTTAGAAATTCTGGGTTCTATCAAACTGGACTAATCTCATGCTCTGCTTCTGCTTTGTCTATGTTGTACACTCTGTGCCAAGAATAGCCTGTATCCTCTTCTTCAATTTTTGAAATTTGAATCATCCTTTAATATTTAACTGAAATGTCACTTCTTCAAAAGAAGCTTTCCATGATTCCCAATTCATATCAAGAATCACATTCCCTGTGTTCACAAAATCCTTTTTTTCATAATGTACTACAAAATATCAGAATTGCCCTTGTTTATGTCTTATCTTCCAATCAGATATGAGTTCCATGAGAGAAGGGGCTACATGTTATTAATTGTGGTATCTTCCTCAATGTCATTAGTTATATCAGTCACAGTAAATGAAGAAATTTTAAATTCTATGAATGAGTTCATTTACTTTGGCCGTATAGTTTCAGAGAATGTACATATAAATGAGGTTAATGCATGAATAACCAGAGCTAGTTCAGTGAGGCTGTGAAGAAAAGTATAGGAGAGAAAAGATGTATTCAATTGCCCATCAAATTGAAAGTCTATAAAGCTATTGTGTTGGCTTCTTTGTTGTATGCCTATGAAACCCAGACACAGCTCAGTGTGGGGCCTGGAAACAGAATCACTTCCATTAGAATTGTCTTAGGAAGATTTTGAAGATTTTCTGGCAAGTTAAAATACAGAACACAGAGGTCCTTTCTCAAGCTAAAATACCAAACACTCAAACTCTGCTATAGAGTGCCTTTCTAATGGGTTGGCCATATTGTTTGAAGGTCAAATGTACATTTGCCTAAAATATTATTTTATAGAGAACTCACACAAAAAAGTCATTCATATGTGATCAAAAGAAGTGATACAAGGGCACTCTCAAAGAGTCTCTGAAGAACTTTTGAATTGCTTGTGTGACATGGGAGATACTGGCAAAGGACCAAACAGCATGGTTTACCCGTTTTAAAAGAGAAACTGTGATCTATGGGAAAACAGAATTGCAATAGCTCAAAAGAAACATGAGATATGCAAAGTTAGAGATGTTTCCACTCCCAATGTTGATATGAACCAACTATACCTGACTTAAAGTAGATCTTTTATTGGTATGAACAGCTACAGTTAAACAAATTGTACATTGTGACTCCAATATAGTGATGTCATTTTGTTGCTCTTCAAGAATGAAGAACAAAAATCAACCAAACATCCTTGGTACCTAGCATAGAGTTCTGTCTATTGCCATTGCTTTAAAAATACTTGTTGATGCAGCTAAATTAACCATGGATAAAAATTAATTCTCTATTGAGATTTTTAATCTTTAAAATAATATTTCCTTCCAAAGATTTATTTTAAAATATTCTTCCAAGAATTCATCTAAGATGTTTTAAAATATTTTATTTTGTATTAAAAATAAATTTGTATTTATATCTTTTGCTTTTTCATCACCTACATTTTGCCATATGTCCCTCCCCTATGCTTCCTTCTAAAAAGTCATTTCTTATGATTAAGAATTTTTTGACAAGGAAGAAAAGCTAATCAACATATTGGAAAAAATTCTGACAGTATATGCAGTGTTCCATATCCATAGATTCCTAATTCTTCTAGATAGCTTTAGGCAATGACTTCTCATATCTCTTCTTTAGGACTTTGCTTGATTGTGATCATTTTTCAGCATTTGCTTTAATTGTTCTGTTCTTGTTCTTTCCCTTTATACTATTATAGTCAGTGAGTATATTCAGTGAGTATATTATACTCCTGATTCTGTACTTTATTTTTTGTTATCATTTCATACAAATTTTCCTATGCTTTTGTGTATTCATCATCTTCATTGATTCTTTTAATACATTCATTTTACCACAGCTTTTTTAGCCATTCTCAATTGGTGAGCATTTGGTTTTTGTTTTTTTTTTTTGTTTTTTTTTTTTTTTTTTTACATCTTTGCTGCCAAGATATATAGGATATTCTGGGAAGATTAGCAGATGCAATGGCCACACCCCATAAATCTATCTCAGCAGTTGAGCTATTCCAGGTTGAGAGTAAGAAGATGTTAATTCTAAGTAGGTGAAAACTTCCTTTAGCTTCTGCTAAGGTTGGATGAGAACAGTTTGTTCTAAGAGTCATGGAGTTGGCTGAAGCAGGTACTGTGGAGAGCTTCTAGCTTGGTCAGATATTGATACCAATATCATCCACTATATCTTTGGCCATCATCAGTAATCTTGACTTTTGAATTGCCATTGGACTTTGATAATAGTAGGAGGGAGACTGATGCTAATAACTTTGTACACCTCTACTCACTTAAATCCAATTAATACACAAATCAAGACATCTCTCCATAATGTCATTGGTCCTCTTCCAAATGTGAAAGATGAACAACATCTTTGCTATTACAAAAAGTGCTGCTGTTTTAATGGAGTATATAGAACTTTTCTTTTAACCTCTTTGGAGTATGTGTCTAGGAATACAATCAAAGAGTTGAAGAACATGGATATTGTAATCACATTAGTAGCATATTTCCAAAACGCTTTCCAAAATTGTTGGATGAATTTACAGTTCTACCAACAGTTCATCGGTGTATTCATCTTTCCATAATCTCTTCAACATTGACTATTTGATAATCCTTTTGTCAAATTGCTGTATGTAAGGTAAAACTTAAAAAATGTTTTGCTTTTCATTTCTCTTATGAATATATAATTTGTATGTATTCTTTCAGAAATGGTTTTTAAGAGTTTGCATTTTTTTGAGAACTGTTTAATATCTTGTAACTTGGGGAATGACATTTGTTTTTATAGAGTTTTATTAATTATATAATTTAGATATCTCACTCATAAAAATGTTTAATACAAAAATTTTTCACAGCTGACCATCTTTATCTTTTCTAATCATTCTATCCCTTATTTGATTAGCCACAGATCTGAAAGTTATTTGATTCTGGTTCTCTTCCAATTTTTTTTATGGTATGATCCTTAATTCCTAAGTTGAAATACAGTCAGACACAATCAGGTGACTCAGTGGGTAGAGTGCTAGAACTGGATTCAAAAATAACTAAGTTTAAATGCAGTCTTAGATATCCACTGGCTGTAT
This sequence comes from Sminthopsis crassicaudata, assembly GCF_048593235.1. NCBI lineage: Eukaryota > Metazoa > Chordata > Mammalia > Dasyuromorphia > Dasyuridae > Sminthopsis > Sminthopsis crassicaudata. The sequence goes on along the minus strand of NC_133617.1, from coordinate 133,431,686 downwards.
AACCCTAGGCAAATAATTTAACCTCTCTCAGCCTCAATTTCCTAATCTCTAAAATTAGAATATTAATAGCTCTTGCCTCCCAGAATGAGGTGATAATTATAAAAATCAATAATTATAAAATGAGGTAATAATTGTAATTGCCAGCACAATGCCTGACACTTAGTAAGTGCTATATAAATGTTAGCTAATATTATCATTATTGTCAACATAAAAAGAGCATTGGTCTATCTAGGTAAAAAATTTCCATCTCTTACCCAGCCAGATTGTCACCATATTTATAAATATCTTAGCATTCACGAATTTAACGACATTTACCTTGTAATAAAATCTGTGGGTTTTATTGAATTCCTAACAAGTGTTACTTTAAACCATATTCTAATTACCTTATGTCTAGATTTTTTCAGCCCCTGACTCTATTATCATATTTATTCACAAACCTGCAGTGATCTTATTTTTATTAAGACATAAACAGTAACATTTTGCTATTAAAACAAGGAACTAATGTGTTAGGGACCTTTAAATGGGATAATGTTTGACTTAGAGAAGCTCTTGCAAAAATGAAAAGGGCTGCTTCAGAGGGCATTAGATACTACAAGCACCATCTTGATGATCACTTATTGAATCTACTGCAAAATGGGTCTTGTTCACACACAGGTTAGAATAAATAGCCTCTGAAAACACTTACCAATTATGAGGCTATAGGCTTTCATCAATGTTAATTCTCAAAGAAGACAACGTATATCAGAAAGATGAATGTCTCCACTTGCAAGTGAATTGGATTTAAGTGAAGCAGAGTTGTGCAGTCATCAGCCCTGCTCTCTCCTCCAGAATCATAGAAGTTCAGTGACATAGATCAGGAGGACTGGCAATAGTCCAAGAGCAGTGAGGGACCTTAGCCTTTAAGGTATTAAGAATTAGGAGATAATCTTAGCAGAAGAGAAAGTGTTGGTACGATGGAAAAGCATTGGCTTTGAAGTCAAAGGACCTGGTTTCAGATCATTAGTCTAAGGTTTAATGTATGACATTGAAACAAGTCACTACATCTAAGCCCTCATTGCCTATAAAATCAGATAGTTGGTCTTGCTGCTTTTAAGGTCCCTTCTAGCTTTAGATCTATGATTCTCTGGTCTAAGCCAAATCCTTACTTATGAATAAATAAAATTTTGTATGTGTGTATCTTCAATACTTCAGTACTTTTGTCAGAAATATTTATCTGAAAACTTTTCCTAGTTGACCTACTTTATATTTTTTAATTCTGATTATACTAAATTGTCTATATTTGCTTGTTTGAATTTTTTAAAAAAAGATTTTATCTCCTCTTGCTATCTTACCCAGGCTAGAAGTATAGGAGTTACTCTTAGGTCTAGTTCCACTATGGTTAGTTGAAAAGCGCTTTGACCAGGACATCTTCTCTTTAGCTAATTTGATGATAACCAGTCATAAGGTTCACCATATTGATACCAAATTTAATAGAGATATTCATAGCCTCTCAAAACAAAACAAAAAGACCAGTTAACCTCAGTCTTTTCTGGAACAGGAATTACAGACTTGTGCCATCACTATTAGGCTAACTCTGAAGGATGAGAAAGGGGAAACATAAGAACCTTTGTTCAAGGTCACATTGGTATTAAATGGCTGATTTGATATTTGGATCCAGGACCTCGACTCAAAATCTAGACCATTTTTACTCTGTGCCATGTTTCTACAATTCTATCTTTGTCAATCTGTCTGTCTTCTCTCTCCAAGGTAAATGGGATTAAGTGATTTGCCCAAGATCATAAAGATAGCTAGTAAGAGTCAAATATCTGAGGCTGAATATGAACTCAGATCCTTATGATTTCAGGTAGTGCTGTATTCACTGCACTACCTAGCTGCCTCAGTTTTTATAATTCTTCACTATTCCATAGGAGATTGATAGTATGGCTTAACTTCCATGTAGAATGTAATATTACATAATAATAGAAATGTAGGGTGTTAACAAGTTATCAAGGACAAGGCTTTAAAATTGAAGTGATAGGCCAAAGGGAGGTGCTGAAGATTTTTGATAAAAAAACTTGTACCATGATCTAGAAGACACAGAATTAAGCTTCCAGCTATTTCCTTCCTGTTCCATAAAATTTCTTTCACAATGAACTTTAGGAAGATAAAATTTAATAACAATATATAGTTAACATTTTTGTAACATTTTAAGTTTGCAAAGCCTTCCACATATATTAATTTCATTTGATCCTGAAAAGTAGAAACTATTAATATTCCCACTTTCTGGATGAGGAAACTAAGACTGAGAGTAATTGGCCAGAGTTTAATAACTAGTAAACATCTGAGGCAGGATTCATGCTCAGGCCTTTTGGATTCCATGTCCAGAACATAAGTAAAAGTATACCTCAGATAAAAGAAAAACCCATTGAAATATTAACCTTTTAAAAAATTATACAGTTAAATTGATCAACTCTTATTTTTTATCTATAAATTCACCAATACGTTTTCTCATATATATGTTTTTTGCTGATGTCCATATTTAAATATTATACCTGATAGTCAATTTAATTCACCTCAACAAACATTAAGAACCTACTGTGTATCATGTACTGTCTGAATAATGAAATAGTCCCATGTTTTATGTGTTTGCATCCAACTAGGAAGACACAGCATGAAAAGAGATATTAATATACAAGTTAATTTGAAAAATGAGATTAAGTAACCTATGATCTATGTGTACCTGTCATTTTTTGGAATTAATTCTATTTCCTTTGTCTCCTATGTAGATGCTTATATAAAAAGGCTTATATATAGAACATGCATATTAAGTAAGTGCCTGATGATATTGAACTGTATTAAATGAATGCTATATGAGTGGCCACTCTGACCTGTCATAGGTTCTGTTTTACTTACCTAATATTTGGGCACATTTTTAGCACCTTAGTAGACATGGATTTATATATTTTTTTCATATCTCCCTTCTTTTTATGCACAGCTCATTATTGCTCTAAACTGTGGTCCATTCTGCCCCCTCAAATTTGCTACATTGATCAAAGTAAAGTTTCTATTTTTTTTTAATCTTTCCTAGTGAGGGCTAATAATCGGTTACTTTCCTGACCAAAAACCTCCTCTCTAGCCAATAAGTGCCTTGTGTGTGATGTTTCCCCATACTGAAGTATAAACAGACTTCCTTGAGTGAAAAAACTGTCTTTAAATTTATATTTGTATCTCTAGGATTTAGCAGTGTTCATTACATAATAAGCCCTTAAGAATGCTGATTTACTCATTGATTCACACCATCTATTCATCATATTCATTCCTGTAAGCTATCTATCCTTGCCAGATTCTAAAATATTTTAAAGAGATCTTTTGGAAGGAAGGAAGAAAGAAAATAAGGAAGGAAGGAAGAAAGGAAGGAAGGAAGGAAAGAGGGAAGGATGGAGGGAAGGAAGGAAAGAGGGAGGGAAGGAAGGAAGGAAGGAAGGAAAGAAGGAAGGAAGGAGAGAAGAATGGAGGGAAGGAGAGAAGAATGGAGGGAAGAAAGGAAGGAGGGAGGGAAGGAAGGAAGGAGGGAGGGAAGGAAGGAAGAAAATTGCTACCTATACAACTTTTTATTTCAATTTTAAAATACTTATGTCAATATCGCTGAAAGTTGGTTTTGATAAGATTTTTATCCTTTTTGGTTGTTTCAATACATTTTAATTTGGGATTGTTGTGGTTGTTGTTTATTGATTTTTAGTATTTCCAAGATGTGTAGACAAGGTCTTTGAAAAATATTTTTCACACCAACAAAATGGAATCACTTCTAGTAAAAAGTTAATACCTGTTTGCAAACTTTTAGAAATAATTCTATACAGTGATAGAAGGAATGCCCTGACCAGTCCTTAACTTAGTTATAATTGCCTAAAACTTAAATGGCAACTTGGATTTAATGAAGATGAAAATGTTTGAAATATCTCCTTTTGCTCTCTTTTACTATTTCTTCTTTTGCTTTTTTTTGGAAAAGGAGTGGTACTTTTTTTGTATCTCTGGTACTTATTATAGTTGCCTGGCACATAGTTAACATAAACATTTTTATTGACCATTTGACAGGTGTACCTTAATCTCTGTGGTGAATCAGGAATTTCATGAATAACAGTGATATTAAGGTTTGGGAGATTTGCTTTCTAAAATTTTTACCTTTGTGACGATTTTGACAATGTGCAGTAATGTGGCCAATCACACAATATATTTGATATGACAGGTGTGAGAATGCCATGAACTCTGTGTTTCAATTTCAAAGGGGAGATGGCTAAATATAGCAATTCTGTGATGCACTTAAAATAGGCTGATTCCACATGACAGCAATTTCAATTGGGCTTAATAAATAGTACAATATATTACCTTAAGCCAGTTCCTGAGCAGAAACCAAGGGCTGTGCTCCTGACTTAGTGAACCTGTGCCTGTGAGGGATGATGGCCCTGGGTGTGACCCAAGCTAGCCTTTCAGCTGGAGATGAGACTTCAGAAAATGTAAACAGATATCTGAAGTGACAGGTGACAACTATGTGCCAAAAGGAACTTCCCTCATCTTTCTGGGCTTTGCTGTGGTTTTAAGACATTCTGACTGCCAGCTAGACATGATTTACATTTTACCCTTGAAATCTTCCTTAATCCTTCATAAACATTCAGGACATGCCTTTGGTTTTCAATAGGCATAAAAGCCAGTACCATCTGTTTTCCTGATCATTATGCTTTGGACATCTTTTGGCATTAATATATCTTCCCAGAAAAGGGGAAACAACAATTATATTCTCAATGGTTTTGTTTAGCAGCTGCTATTGACTATAAGAAAACATGAAAATTTTAGCTCCTGACTTTAGGAGTTATGTGCTTTTTTATCTTTGATAAGAAATGTTTATAAAAATTTCTATTTACTTAACTTATTTTGCATATAGCAGCTTTTAGAGAAAAATATGTATATTTGTGTGTATGGGTATAGACAGATAGAAAGAAAGATAGGTATTATGAAAGGTACTGCAGCACAATATATAAAAAGATGACCCTAGAATTGGAAAACTTGGTTCAAATCTTGCCTCTGACATGATACATATTGATCATGTGGCCCTAGGAAAGTAACTCAATATCCTAGTGACCCTAGAGTTATATGTAGAAGGCTTTCTGATCTAGAAAGTTGCCACATCAGTGTAGAAGTTCCTACTCCAATGAAATAAGATAAATATTTTGTTGTATGATCTATTTTATATATCCATATTTTATGTACTTGTGACTTTATCCAGATGATAATATTTTGGTACCTTGTTAGAAAACTTCCTTAGCTTCTCTCTGTGTGTATGGGTGTGTTGTATGTGTGTGTGTAATGGTGACCATTTCTAGGGCTGGAGGGGAAGAGAGGGGGAAAAAGCAAACAAAATAAAAAGAAAGTTACATGATAATGTTATTATATATTTAAAAAGAATAGAAAGTTGTGTGTAATCGATTTGCAGCTTCTTGAGCGATCTCTTTTTTCCTCCCCTATCCTATTATTGAAATTCTTGTTTTATTTCTTAAATTCAGAATAAAATAAGTTAAGCAAAAAAAATGCATTCATTACATATATCCAATTATAGGACTGAGCTTCACTTCTTTGAAGTTTATATTTATCTCTAAATGATTAATACTCAGTGGCTAGGTAGCCCAGTGGATAGAGTACTCAAATTGGCATCAGGAATCTCAGTTCAAATCCAGCTTTAGACATAAATCTGAATATATTCATCCTAATTGAGAAAATATATATGATGGAAAAATATTAATAATAAGAATATTAAAGAACATAAATCATATGGCTCAGTAGTCACCTAACCTTCCTAAGCTTGTTTCCCACGCTGAGATATGAAGATAATGTTAATACCAGTCAGCATTGCTATATAGATCAAATATGATATTTGTAAAATCCTTTGCAAATTTTAAAACACTATAAAAATGCTATTATAACTATCTTCATCATTATTATTTTCATCATGCATGAAGTCTTCCTAGCTTGATTAATTTATCCAAACTTGCTTTCTGTTGTAATAATTTTATAGATATGAGAGCTCCATGCCATAACAGGGCATTTTAGTGGGTTTCTAGTGTCCAGGGATTTTTATTTATATTTTTTATCTTTCCTTTTTATGTGTTTTTGCTTTTTATTTTTAAAACATATGCATAGTTTTAACATTCACCCTTGCAAAATCTTGTGTTCCAATTTTTTTTCTCCTTCTCTAGATAGCAACTAGTTCAATCAATATATGTTAAGCATGTACAGTTTTTCTATATGTATTTCCACAATTATTATGCTGCACAAAAAAAAATCAAATCAAAAAAGAAACACAAAGAGAAACAAAATAAAATGCAAACAAACAACAACCCAAAAAAGTGGAAATATTCTATACTCAGCCCCTACAGTCCTCTCTTTGGGTGCAGATGGCTCTCTCCATCACAAGACTATTGGAACTGGCCTGAATCACCTCACTGTTGAAAAGAGCCATGTCCATTAGAATTGCTCATTGTATAATCTTGTTGTTGCTTTATATAGTGTTGGTTCTACTCACTTCATTTAGCATCAGTTCATATAAAACTCTCCAGGCCTCTCTGAAATCTTCCTGCTAATTTTTTATACTTCAGTAATATTCTATAACATTTATATAATATAATTTATTCCAGCATCCTCCAACTGATGGGCATCCACTCAATTTCTAGTTTCTTGCCACTACAAAAAAAAAGGATACTACAAATATTTTTGCATATGTGGGTCCTTTTTTCCCTTTTTTATGATCTCTTTGAGATCTAGGCCCAGTAGAGACACTGCTAGGTTAAAGTTTGATAGTCCTATGGACATAGTTCCTTTTTGCCCACCAGTATGGTTGGATCAGTTCACATCACCACCAGCAATGGATTAGTGTCCTGGTTTTCCCAAATCCTCTCCAACATTTGTCATTATGTTTTCCTGTCATTTTTAGCCAATATGAGAAATGTGTAGGGGTATCTAAGAGTTGTCTTAATTTACATTTCTCAAATCAAAAAAGATTTGGAGCATTTTTATATGATTAAAAATGGTTTTAATTTATTCACCTGAAAATTACCTGTTCATATACTTTGACCATTTATCAATTGGAGAATGGCTTATATTCTTGTAAATTTGAATCAATTCTCTATATATTTTAGAAATGAGGCATTTATCAGAACCCTTAGATATAAAATAATTTTCTGTTTATTGCTTCCCTTCAAATCTTATGTGCACTAGTTTATATTAAGTTAAACTTTTTTTGGTACAAATAATCAAAATTATCCATTTTGTGTTCTAAAATTTATTCTAGTTCTTCTTTGGCCACAAACCCCTACCTAAGGAATCTAAGGAGCTAAGATCTAAGAGGAGACTATACTTTGTTCTTCTAATTTACTTATTGTGTTACTCTATGTATAATTCATGAACCCATTTTGGTTTTATCTTGATATAGAGTGTTAGGTATGGGTCAATGCCTAGTTTCTGCCATACTAATTTCCAATTTTCCCAGCAGTTTTTGTTAAATAGTGAGTTTTTATCCAAGAAGCTGGGGTCTTTGGGTTTATCAAACACTAGATTACTAAAGTAATTTATTATTGTGTCTTGTGAATATAAACTATTCCATTGATCTATTAGTCTATTTCTTAACCAGTACCAAATGGTTTTCATGATCCTTGCTTTATACTATAGTTTTAGGTCTGATACAAGAAGGCCACTTTCATTTGCATTTCTTTTCATTAACTCTCTTGAAATTCTTGATCTTTTGTTTTTCCAGATGAACTTTGTTATTATTTTTTTTCTAGAGTTTTTTGGAAATTTGATTGGTATGGCACTGAATAAGTAGCTTAATTTAGGTAGAACTGTGCTTTTTATTATATTACCTCAGCCTACTCATGAGCACTTTATATTCTTCCAGTTGATTAGATCTGACTTTATTTGTGTGGAGAGTGTTTTGTTCCTCACTTTGTCTTGGCACATAGACTCCCAAATATTTTATATTATCTACAGTTATTTTTATAGAGGTATAGAATTCTGAAAAGATGTACTTGAATCTAAACGCAACAGAGTGTTCAAGGCTACCTACTCAATGTGAGATAATGGTTCTATAGACATATACTTAGATGATATGGTGATGTGATGTGATTCTTCTCATGATTGGTGCTTGTTGAAGGTGATGTGGTGAGATACTTGGAGGCAAAGATTGGAGGGCTAAGGGAGAAGGTCAGACTCTTTCTGCTGCAGTGCACTCAGGAGGGAAGACTTCAGGCTCCAGACTCCATAGTCCAGGATCCATTTTTGACGTGGCACCTTACCTGTATCCTTCACTTCTCCTCCTAAAGATCAAGGACTTTGATTGATCCTGACTCTGAGCCTGAAACCTTCCAAAGAAGTAGTCTGGACATTATAATTTTAAATGGAATTTTTCTTTGTAGCTCTTGCTACTAAACTTTATTGGTAGCATATAGAAATGTTGGTGATGGTGTGTGGATTTATTTTTTATCCTGCAACTTTGCTAAAGTTATAAATTATTTCTAGTAGGTTTTAGGTGATTCTCTAGGATTCTTTAAGTATACCACCATATCATCTGCAAAGAGTGATAATTTGGTTTCCTAATTACCTACTCTAATTCCTTCAATTTCTTTTTTTTTATCTTATTGTTAAATCTAACATTTCTATTGCAGCATTAAATAGTAATAATGATAGGGGGCAACCTTGTTTTACTCCTGATTTTATTGGGAATGGTTCTAGTTTATCTCCATTCCATACGACACTTGATGATAGTTTAAATAGATGCTGCTGGTCATTTTAAGGAAAATTTCACCAATTCCTATACTTTCTAGTGTTTTTAATAGGAATAGGTGTTGGACATTGTCAGATGCTTTTTCTGCCTCTATTAAAATAATCATATGATTTCTGTTAGTTTGGTTATTGATATAGTCAATTATACTAATAGTCTTCATAATATTGAACCAGTCCTGCAGTCCTAATATAAATCCTACTTGGTCATAGAGCAATATCCTGGTGATGATTTACTATATTTTTTTCTAATGTTTTATTTAAGATTTGTGCATCAAAATTCATTATGAAAGTTGGTCTATAATATTCTTTCTCTGTTTAGGTATAGCATCTTGTTTAGGTACCAACACCAAATCTGTGTGAAATTTGGTAGGACCCGTTCTTTCCCTATTTTTCCAGATAATTTATATAGTGCTTAAATTACTTGTTCTTTAAATGTTTGGTAGAATTCCCATGTAAAGTCATCTGCCCCTGGTGATTTTTTCTTAGGGAGTTGATTAATAACTTGTTCGATTTATTTATCAAAAATGAGACTATGTAATTTTTTCCTCCTCTGTTAATCTGGACAATCTATATTTTTGTAAGTATTCATCCATTTCACTTAGATTTCAAATTTATTCCCATATAGTTGGGCAAAATAGCTCCTAATTATTGCTCTAATTTTATCTTCATGGGTCAAAAGTTGATCTTTTTCATTTTTGATACTAACAATTTGATTTTCTTCTTTTCTTTTTATAATTAAATTAAATAAAGTCTTTTCTATTTTGTTGATTTTTTTTATAAAACCATCTCTTAGTTTTGTTTATTGGTTTAATAGTTTTCTTACTTTCAAGTTTATTCATCTCCCCTTTTTATTTTCATGATTTCAAATTTGGTAATTAATTGGTGCATTTTAATTGGTTATTTTTCTATCTTTTTTAAGTTGTATGCCCAATTCACTAATTTTCTCTTTCTATATTTATATGCAAGTAAACATTTAAAAATATAAAGCTTCCCCTAAGAACTGCTTTGGCTGTATCCCATAAATTTTGGTATTGTTTCATTGTTGTCATTTTCTTGGATGATTTGTTGTTTCTCCCACTCATTCTTTAGGATTAGATAATTTAGTTTCCAATTAATTTTTGGTATATTTTTCCCTGGCCCTTTATTACACGTATTTTTTTATTTCATCATGATCTGAAAAGGATACATTTACTATTTCTCCTTTCCACATTTGATTTTGAGGTTTTTATGCCCTAATACATGGTCAGTTTTTGTGTAGATTCCATGTGCTACTGAAAGTATATTCCTTTCTATTGCCATTCAATTTTTTCCAAGGTCTACCATACCTAAATTTTCTAAAATTCTATTTACCCTCTTAAGTTTTTTCTTATTTATTTTGTGGTTTCATTTATCTAATTCTGACATAGGATTGCTCACTAGTATAATTTTGTTGTCTAATTCTTCTTGTTGCTCTCTTTTTTTTTTTTTTTAATTTTTTTTAATTTTTTATTTTATTTTATAATTATAACATTTTTTGACAGTACATATGCATGGATAATTTTTTACAACATTATCCCTTGCACTTACTTCTATTCAGATTTTTTCCCTTCCTCCCCCAACCCCCTCCCCCAGATGGCAAGCAGTCTTATATATGTTAAATATATTACAGTATATTCTAGATACAATATATGTGTGTAGAACCGAATTTTTTGTTGCACAGGAAGAATTGGATTCAGAATGTAAAAATAACAGTTTACATTCATTTCCCAGTGTTCCTTTTCTGGATGTAGCTGGTTCTGTCCATCATTAATCAATTGGAATTGGATTAGCTCTTCTCTATGTTGAAGAAATCCACTTCCATCAGCATACATCCTGGTACAGTATCATTGTTGAAGTGTATAATGATCTTCTGGTTCTGCTCGTTTCACTTAGCATCAGTTGATGTAAGTCTCTCCAAGCCTCTCTGTATTTCTCCTGTTGGTCATTTCTTATAGAACAATAATATTCCATAACATTCATATACCATAGTTTACCCAACCATTCTCCAATTGATGGACATCCATTCATTTTCCAGCTTCTAGCCACTATGAAAAGGGCTGCCACAAACATTTTGGCACATACAGGACCCTTTCCCTTCTCTAGTAGTTCCTTGGGGTATAAGCCCAGTAGTAGTATGGCTGGGTCAAAGGGTATGCACATTTTGATAACTTTTTGGGCATAATTCCAGATTGCTCTCCAGAATGGTTGGATTCTTTCACAACTCCACCAACAATGCATCAGTGTCCCAGTTTTCCCACAGCCCCTCCAACATTCATCGTTATTTGTTCCTGTCATCTTAGCCAATCTGACAGGTGTGTAATGATACCTCAGAGTTGTCTTAATTTGCATTTCTCTGATCAATAGTGATTTGGAACACTCTTTCATATGAGTGGAAATAGTTTTAATTTCATCATCTGAAAATTGTCTGTTCATATCCTTTGACCATTTATCAATTGGAGAATGGCTTGATTTCTTATAAATTAAAGTCAATTCTCTGTATATTTTGGAGATGAGGCCTTTATCAGAACCTTTAACTGTAAAAATGTTTTCCCAATTTGTTACTTCCCTTCTAATCTTGTTTGCATTAGTTTTGTTTGTGCATAAACTTTTTAATTTGGTGTAATCAAAATGTTCTATTTTGTGATCAATAATGGTCTCTAGTTCTCCCTTGGACACAAACTCCTTCCTCCTCCACAAGTCTGAGAGGTAAACCATCCCATGTTCCTCCAATTTATTTATGATTTCGTTCTTTATGCCTAAATCTTGGACCCATTTTGATCTAATCTTAGTATGTGGTGTTAAATGTGGGTCCATGCCTAGTTTCTGCCATACTAATTTCCAGTTTTCCCAGCAGTTTTTGTCAAATAATGAATTCTTATCCCAAAATTTGGGATCTTTGGGTTTGTCAAAGATTAGATTGCTATTTTTATTCACTATCTTGTCCTGTGAACCTAACCTATGCCACTGATCAACTAGTCTATTTCTTAGCCAATACCAAATGGTTTTGGTGACTGTTGCTTTATAATATAGCTTTAAATCAGGTACACTTAGACCACCTTCCTCTGACTTTTTTTTCATTAGTTCCCTTGCAATTCTCGACCTTTTATTCTTCCATGTGAATTTTGTTGTTATTTTTTCTAGGTCATTAAGATAGTTTATTGGGAGTCTGATTGGTATAGCACTAAATAAATAGATTAGTTTGGGGAGTATTGTCATCTTAATTATATTCGCTCGGCCTATCCAAGAACATTGAATGTCTTTCCAATGATTTAAATCTGACTTTATTTTTGTGGCAAGTGTTTTGTAATTTTGCTCATATAATTCCTGACTCTCCTTTGGTAAATATATTCCCAAATATTTTATAGTATCGACCGTTATTTTGAATGGAATTTCTCTTTGTTTCTCTTGCTGTTGGATTGTGTTGGTAATGTATAAAAATCCTGAGGATTTATGTGGATTTATTTTGTATCCTGCGACTTTGCTAAAATTCTGAATTATTTCTAATAGCTTTTTAGCAGAGTCTTTGGGGTTCTCTAAGTATACCATCATGTCATCTGCGAAAAGTGACAATTTGATTTCTTCATTTCCTACTCTAATTCCTTGGATCTCTTTCTCGGCTCTTATTGCCAAGGCTAGAGTTTCTAGTACTATATTGAATAGTAATGGTGATAGTGGGCAACCTTGTTTCACTCCTGATCTTACAGGGAAAGGTTTTAGTTTATCACCATTACATATGATGTTTACTGAAGGTTTTAAATATATGCTCCTTATTATTTTAAGGAATAGTCCATTTATTCCTATACTCTCAAGCGTTTTTAGTAGGAATGGATGTTGGATTTTATCAAATGCCTTTTCTGCATCTATTGAGATGATCATATGGTTTTTATTAATTTGATTATTAATATGGTCAATTATACTAATAGTTTTCCTAATATTAAACCAGCCCTGCATTCCTGGTATAAATCCCACTTGGTCATAGTGTATTATCCTGGGGATGATTTTCTGAAGTCTATTTGCTAATATCTTATTTAAGATTTTAGCATCAATATTCATTAAGGAAATTGGTCTATAGTTTTCTTTCTCAGTTTTCGATCTACCTGGTTTAGGTATCAGTACCATGTCTGTGTCATAGAAGGAATTTGGTAGGACTCCTTCAATCCCTACTTTTTCAAATAGTTTACATAGCATTGGAGTTAGTTGTTCTTTAAATGTTTGGTAGAATTCACCTGTAAATCCATCTGGTCCTGGGGACTTTTTCTTAGGAAGTTGGTTAATAGCTTGGTCTATTTCTTTTTCTGAGATGGGACTATTTAGACTACTTACTTCTTCCTCTGTTAATCTGGGCAAGCTATATTTTTGAAGGTATTCTTCCATTTCATTTAAGTTATCGAATTTATCGGCATAAAGTTGAGCGAAGTAGCTCCTAACTATTGTTCTAATTTCCTCTTCATTAGTGGTGAGTTCACCCTTTTCATTTTCAAGACTATCAATTTGCTTTTTCTCTTTCCTTTTTTTAATCAGGTTTACTAAGGGTTTGTCTATTTTGTTGGTTTTTTCATAAAACCAACTCTTAGTTTTATTAATTAATTCAATAGTTTTTTTACTTTCAATTTTATTAATCTCACCTTTTATTTTTTGAATTTTAAGTTTTGTGTTTGTCTGAGGGTTTTTAATTTGTTCCTTTTCTAGCAATTTTAGCTGTAAACCCAATTCGTTGGCCCTCTCTTTCTCTATTTTATGCAAGTAGGCCTGTAGAGATATAAAACTTCCCCTAATTACTGCTTTGGCTGTATCCCACACATTTTGGTATGATGTCTCATTATTGTCATTTTCTTGGGTGAAGTTATTAATTATGTCTATGATTTGCTGTTTTACCCAATCATTCTTTAGTATAAGATTATTTAGTTTCCAATTATTTTTTGGTCTATTTTCCCCTGGCTTTTTATTTAATGTTATTTTGATTGCATTATGGTCTGAAAAGGATGCATTTACTATTTCTGCCTTACTGCATTTGATTTTGAGGTTTTTATGCCCTAGTATATGATCAATTTTTGTATAGGTTCCATGAACTGCTGAGAAGAAAGTATATTCCTTTCTGTCTCCATTTAGCTTTCGCCAAAGATCTATCATATCAAACTTTTCTAGTATTCTATTTACCTCTTTGACTTCTTTCTTATTTATTTTGTGGTTTGATTTATCTAATTCTGAGAGAGCAAGGTTGAGATCTCCCGCTATTATAGTTTTGCTATCTATTTCCTCTTGCAGCTCTCTTAATTTCTCTTTTAAGAATTTAGATGCTGCACCACTTGGTGCATACATGTTTAATATTGATACTGCTTCACTATTGATGCTTCCCTTTAGCAGGATATAATGCCCTTCCTTATCTCTTTTAATTAGATCAATTTTTGTTTTTGCTTGATCTGAGATGAGGATGGCTACTCCTGCTTTTTTGGTTTTGCCTGAAGCATAATAGATTCTGCTCCACCCTTTTACTTTTAGTTTGAATGTCTCATCCTGTTTCAGGTGTGTTTCCTGTAAACAACATATAGTAGGATTCTGACTTTTAATCCAGTCTGCTAACTGCTTCCTCTTTATGAGGCAGTTTGCCCCATTCACATTTATGGTTAGAAGGACTAATTCTATATTGCTTGCCATCCTATTAACCCCTGCTTATGCTTTTCCCCTTTCCTTCCCTTTTACCCTCCTATCCAGTATTCAACTGGTGAACACCACTTGCTTTTCACAGCCCTCCCTTTTTAGGATCCCTCCCCCACCTTAAAGATCCTCCCCTTATTTTACCCCTTTTCCTCGAAATTACTATATTCCCTTCCCCTTAGCTTACTCCTTCCCTTTCACTTTTCAATGAAGTGGAAGAAGTTTCACCATAAATCGAATATGTCTATTGATACACGCTATGTTCATCTCCCTCCTTTCTTTCTCTCAGATATAATAGGTTACCTTTGCCTCTTCATGAGATGTAGTACCACCACTTTATACTTTTTTATGATATAATCTCCTTTCCACCTCTAGTTTCTAAGACAAATTGTACATATGTTCTTTACATATTTTTTGACAGAAGTATAGTTCTCAAGATTTCTTTTTACCTTTTTTAGAAGTCTCTTGAGTTCTGTATTTGAAGATCAAACCTCTTATGTAGGTCTGGTTTTTTCATCAAAAATAGATGGAATTCATTTATTTCGTTAAATGTCCATCTTCTTCCTTGGAAAACGATGCTCATTCTTGCTGGGTAAGTTATTCTTGGCTGCATACCAAGTTCCTTAGCCTTTCGGAATATCATGTTCCAGGCCCTGCGTTCTTTTAATGTGGATGCTGCTAGATCCTGTGTTATCCTTATTATGGATCCTCCATATCTGAATTGTTTTTTTCTAGCAGCTTCCAATATCTTTTCCTTTGTCTGATGGTTCTTGAACTTGGCCACTATATTTCTTGGCGTTTTGATTTTAGGGTCCCTTTCAGTAGGTGATCGATGAATTTTCTCAATGTCTATTTTACCCTCTGTTTCCAAAACGTCTGGGCAGTTCTCTTTGATAATTTCCTCGAAAATGGTGTCCAAGCTCTTTTTTTCCTCCCATTTTTCAGGGAGTCCGATTATTCTCAAATTGTCTCTCCTGGATCTGTTTTCCAGGTCTGTTGTCTTTCTGGTAAGGTACTTGACAGTCTTTTCAATTGTTTCATTTCTCTGGTTTTGCTTGACTCCCTCTTGGTTTCTCCTTGAGTCATTCATTTCTACTTGTTCCAGTCTAATTTTCAATGATGTATTTTCTTCACTCACTTTTTTTATATCTCTTTGTAATTGTCCAATTGAGTTTTTATCTTCTATGGAATTTTTTTCCATTTTATCCATTTTATTTTTTTGAGAGCTGATTTCTTTTTCCAGCTCTCTAATCCTGTTTTCCTTGGAGTTGTTTACCTTTTCCAGCTCATTAATCCTGTTTTCCTTGGAGTTGTTTACCTTTTCCAGCTCACTAATCTTGTTTCTCAATGATTTGATTTCTTTATCCATTCTGTCTTTGAATGCATGGGATGACTTCTCCAGGCTCTCTTGCCAAGCTTCCCTTTCCTTTTCCCATTTTTCTTCCAGCTCTCTTGTGAGAGCCTTTTTGATTTCCTCTATGAGGTTCTTTTGTATTGAGGAGCAGCTTATATCCCTCCCAGGGGATACATCTGGGGACAGTCTGTTCCTAGTCTCCTCAGCATTTGAAGTCTGCTCCCTCTCCACACAGAAGCTGTCAATGGTTAGAGCCCTTTTGAATTTTTTGTTCATTTTGTCAGAGTAGGAATCAAAGAAAACAAACTGACAAGAGAAACAATTGGTCTGTTTTGCGGGGGATGGGGCTGGATGTTATTAATGGGCTTCCTCTACAGACTGGGGGTAGGGCAGCAGAGAGCCACTAACAGAACAGCAATGACTGTACTGAGTCTGCGCTCTGAGGCTCTGAGAACGCACCGAGTCAGTCCAGGTGGGGGTTGGGGGTGGCCGGGCTCTGAGAGACGCTGGCTTTCTGGGGTTTTAATCTTCACCTCCAGTGTTTACACCCTCTCCACCGCTCCTGGCTTGCTGCCAAGACGGAGCATCCACACTGGGGCAAAAGCCCTTTCACAGAAACGGCAGAGATCACACCCCTCCCCCTCAGGTCTGAGCTGTGTGAGCTGCCTGTCTTGCTCTGGCTGTCTGCCCTCAGTCTGCGCCCAGTCTGATTGACCCTCCCCCGAACAAACACAGACCTTTTCTGGCGACTTTCAAGGATGTCTTCTCTTGGTGATAATTTGTGGATTTCTTTCTGGGTCAAGCATTAAGTCAGAGGCTTGTCATGAAGTAAGTTCTGAGAGAAAACGAGGAGCTCAAGCAGCTGTCTGCCTCCACGCCGCCATCTTGGCTCTTGTTGCTCTCTTAACTTCTTCTCTAGGAATTTGGATACTATACCACTTGGTGCATATATGTTTAGTGTAGATATTACTTCATTAGCAAAATATAGTTTCCTTCTTTATCTCTTTTAATTATATCTATTTTTGCTTTTTCTTGATCTAAGATCAGGATCACTACTTCTGCTTTTGTATTTCAGTTGAAGCATAATAGATTATGCTCCAGACTTTTTCCTTTACTCTGTATGTATCATTCTGCTTTAAATGCATTTCTTATAAACAACATTGTAGGATTCTGACTTTCAATCCGATGTGTTAACTGCTTCCATTTTATGGGACAGTTCATCCCATTCACATTCACACTTAAAATTACTAATACTGTATTTCCTGCCATCTTATTTTCCCAAAGTTATACTTTTCTTTCCTTTCTATTTTCCCCTTCTTCCCTGTGTTTAGTTTATGACCACCACCTCCCTCAAACAGCACTCTCCATTTATGGCCCCTCCCCCTTTTTATCTCTTTTCCCTGTTTATTTCTGTACTCTCTTCTATTAGCCTTCCCCTTTCCTTCCTTTTTCCCTATAAAGTAATACAAGTTTCTCTATGAAACTAAATATATCTGATATTCTCTCTTTGAGTCAGATCTGATGATTATGATTCACACAATTCTCCTCTCCCCTTTTTTTCCACAATTGTTATAGGTCTTTTTTGCCTCCTCATGAGATATAATTTATACCATTTTACCTCCCTTTTACTTTTCTTTCACTACAATCCCTTTTCTACCTCTAGCTTCTTTTTTACATCATCACAATAAAGTCAAATTTTGCCTAGACCCTCTAAGTATACCTCTTACAGAGATACAGTTCTCAAGAGTTAAACATATAAAAAGTGTAAACTTTTTAAGTTTTAAAGAAACCTTTTTGTATTTCTCCTCAGTTCTATATTTGAAGATCAATTTTTCTGTTTAGCTCTGTTTTTTTCATCAAAAAGCAAATGAAATTCCTCTATTTCATTGAATGTTCATCTTTTCCCCTGAAAGATAATGCTTAATTTGGCTGGATAGTTTCTTTGCTCTTTGAAATATCATATTCCAGGCCTTTCAGTCCTTTAAAGTGGAAGCTGCTAGGTCTTGAGGAGTCCTAATTGTGATTTTTCAATATCCGAATCTTTCTTTCTGGCTGCTTGCAATATTTACTCCTTGATCTGATAATTCTGAAGTTTAGATGTGATGTTCCTTGGAGTTTTCATTTTGGAATCTCTTTCAGGAGGTGATCAGTGACTTCTTTCAATAACTATTTATCCTTTGGTTTTAGGACATCAGGGCAGTTTTCCTTGATTATTTCCTGAAAGATGCCATCTAGGCTCTTTTTTTTTTCATTATAGTTTTCTGATAGTTCAATAATTATTAAATTGTCTGTCCTGGATCTATTTTCCAGGTCAGTTTTTTTTTTTCCAATGAGGTATTTTTCTTTCTTTTATCTTTTCATTTTTTTGGTTTTGTTTGACTGATTCTTGATGTTTCATTGATTCATTAACTTCCATTTGATAAATTCTAATTTTTAGTGAACTATTTTCTTCAGTTAGCTTTTTGCATTTAGCCAATTAAACTTTTAAAGGAGTTGTTTTGTTCATTGGATTTTTTTTGACATTTTACAAATTCTGTTTTGCAAGGAGTTGTTTTTTTTCCCATTTATTCCATCTATTTTGTAAGGAGTTATATGCATTTTCCATTTCACTAAATGTATTTTTAAGGAATTTTCTTTAGATTATTTCCATATTTCTTTTTCTAAACTCTCCTGTAAAGTTCTCATTTTCCCCCATTTTATTTCTAATTCTATTTTAAGATCCTTTTTGAATTCTTCTAAGAGAGCCTAGTGCGATGCAGACCATCTTATATTACCCTTTGAGGTTTCTTCTGGAAGAATTTTGCCTTTAGTGTCATTAGAGTTTGAGGTCTGTTCTTCCCTGTCTCCAAAAAAGCTATGGTCAGAGTGCTTTTTGGTTTTTTGCTCATTTTTAAAAGATTAGACAAAGAGGGGATTGTCCCAAGTTTCCTTTACAGGAAACAGCAGTTTCATGCTGCCCTGGGGCCAGTGCTACTGGATTCCTTCCCATGCTGGGTGGGTGTGACCCCATGATATTGGTTCAGGGGTTCACTACTTGCCTTTTGTAGTTGCATTACATGTCTTACAGCTAGTCTGATAAGCCATTGGCTTCTGAACCCAGACAGTAGCCAACACTTCTGTATTTTGGCTAAGAACTTCCCAGTAGATTGTTCCAGCACAAAGGCCAGACTACCATAAGTTTGTGTGCTTTTCCTGTGCTTGGCCAACTCCACCACCACCCCCATTTCCCCACCCCCACTCCCATGCCCGATTGAAACAGACCTTTTCTGAAGTTCTTCCAAAATATGTTCTGCTGGAAATTTATTACACTCCAAATAGTTGTGGATTCTGTCATTCCCAAACCAGTTGAGAGGCTTGATCTGGTATTGATCTTAGGGGAACTAAGAAGAGCTCAGACAGAGACCTGTGTATTCTCTGCCATTGTGGCTTTACCACTTCCCTTCTCCTCCATCTCCCTCCAAGAATTTTTTTTAACATTTTCTATTCATTGAGATTATAAATAAATTAGAGGAACATAGGATAGTTTACCTCTCAAACATGTCAAAGAGGAAGGAATTTATGACCAAGGAAGAACAAAAAGATCAGAAAATAGAAAATTTTGATTATATTAAATTGAAAAGTTTTTGTACAAACAAAACTAATGCGGAATTGACTCTATAAGAAATCAAGGTATTCTCCAGTTGATAAATGGTCAAAGGATATGAACAGACAATTTTCAAACAAAGAAATTGAAACTATTTCTAGCTATATGAAAAGATTCTCCAAGTCATTATTAATCAGAGAAATGCAAATTAAGACAACTCTGAGATACTACACACTCTACACTACCTGTCAGATTGGCTAGGATGACAGGGAAGGATAATGCAGAATGTGTGTAGAACTGAATTTCTTGTTGCACAGGAAGAATTGGATTCAGAAGGTAAAAATAACAGTTTACACTCATTTCCCAGTGTTCCTTTTCTGGATGTAGCTGATTCTGTCCATCATTGATCAATTGGAATTGGATTAGCTCTTCTCTATGCTGAAGATATCCACTTCTATCAGAATACATCCTCATACAGTATCATTGTTGAAGTGTATAATGATCTTCTGGTTGTGCTCGTTTCACTTAGCATCAGTTGATGTAAGTCTCTCCAAGCCTCTCTGTATTCCTCCTTTTGGTCATTTCTTACAGAACAATAATATTCCATAACATTCATATACCATAATTTACCCAACCATTCTCCAATTGATGGACATCCATTCATTTTCCAGTTTCTAGACACTACCACAAAAAGGGCTGCCACAAACATTTTGGCACATACAGGTCCCTTTCCCTTCTTTAGTATTTCCTTGGGATATAAGCCCAGTAGTAGTATGGCTGGGTCAAAGGGTATGCACATTTTGATAACTTTTGGGGCATAATTCCAGATTGCTCTCCAGAATGGTTGGATTCTTTCACAACTCCACCAACAATGCATCAGTGTCCCAGTTTTCCCACAGCCCCTCCAACATTCATCGTTATTTGTTCCTGTCATCTTAGCCAATCTGACAGGTGTGTAATGATATCTCAGAGTTGTCTTAATTTGCATTTCTCTGATCAATAGTGATTTGGAACACTCTTTCATATGAGTGGAAATAGTTTCAATTTCATCATCTGAAAATTGTCTGTTCATATCCTTTGACCATTTATCAATTGGAGAATGGGTTGATTTCTTATAAATTAAAGTCAATTCTCTGTATATTTTGGAGATGAGGCCTTTATCAGAACCTTTAACTGTAAAAAATTTTTCCCAATTTGTTACTTCCCTTCTAATCTTGTTTGCATTAGTTTTGTTTGTGCAGAAACTTTTTAATTTGGTGTAATCAAAATTTTCTATTTTGTGATCAATAATGGTCTCTAGTTCTCTCTTGGACACAAACTCCTTCCTCCTCCACAAGTCTGAGAGGTAGACTATCCCATGTTCCTCCAATTTATTTATGATTTTGTTCTTTATACCTAAATCTTGGACCCATTTTGATCTTATCTTAGTATGTAGTGTTTAATGTGGCTCCATGCCTAGTTTCTGCCATACTAATTTCCAGTTTTCCCAGCAGTTTTTGTCAAATAATGAATTCTTATCCCAAAAGTTGGGATGTTTGGGTTTGTCAAACACTAGATTGCTATTTTTATTCACTATCTTGCTCTGTGAACCTAACCTATGCCACTGACCAACTAGTCTATTTCTTAGCCAATACCAAATGCTTTTGGTGACTGTTGCTTTATAATACAGTTCTAGATCAGGTACAGCTAGACCACCTTCATTTAATTTTTTTTCATTACTTCCCTTGAAATTCTCCACCTCTTGTTCCATATGAATTCTGTTGTTATTTTTTCTAGGTTATTAAAATAGTTTCTTGGAAGTCTGATTGGTATAGCACTAAATAAATAGATTAGTTTAGGGAGTATTGTCATCTTAATTATATTCGCTCGGCCTATCCAAGAGCACTGAATGTCTTTCCAATTATTTAAATCTGACTTTATTTTTGTGGCAAGTGTTTTGTAATTTTGCTCATATAATTCCTGACTCTCCTTTGGTAAATATATTCCCAAATATTTTATAGTATCGACCGTTATTTTGAATGGAATTTCTCTTTGTTTCTCTTGCTGTTGGATTGTGTTGGTAATGTATAAAAATGCTGAGGATTTATGTGGATTTATTTTGTATCCTACGACTTTGCTAAAATTCCCAATTATTTCTAATAGCTTTTTAGCAGAGTCTTTGGGGTTCTCTAAGTATACCATCATGTCATCTGTGAAAAGTGATAATTTGATTTCCTCATTTCCTACTCTAATTCCTTGAATCTCTTTCTCAGCTCTTATTGCCGAGGCTAGAGTTTCTAGTACTATATTGAATAGTAATGGTGATATTGGGCAACCTTGTTTCACTCCTGATCTTACAGGGAAAGGTTTTAGTTTATCACCATTACATATGATGTTTACTGAAGGTTTTAAATATATGCTCCTTATTATTTTAAGGAATAATCCATTTATTCCTATACTCTCAAGTGTTTTTAGTAGGAATGGATGTTGGATTTTATCAAATGCTTTTTCTGCATCTATTGAGATGATCATATGGTTTTTATTAATTTGATTATTAATATGGTCAATTATACTAATAGTTTTCCTAATATTAAACCAGCCCTGCATTCCTGGTATAAATCCTACTTGATCATAGTGTATTATCCTGGGGATGATTTTCTGAAGTCTTTTTGCTAATATCTTATTTAAGATTTTAGCATCAATATTCATTAAGGAAATTGGTCTATAGTTTTCTTTCTCAGTTTTCAATCTACCTGGTTTAGCTATCAGTACCATGTCTGTGTCATAAAAGGAATTTGGTAGGACTCCTTCAATCCCTATTTTTTCAAATAATTTATATAGCATTGGAGTTAGTTGTTCTTTAAATGTTTGGTAGAATTCACATGTGAATCCATCTGGTCCTGGGGATTTTTTCTTAGGGAGTTGGTTAATAGCTTGTTCTTTTTTTTTTCTGAAATGGGACTATTTAGACTACTTACTTCTTCCTCTGTTAATTTGGGCAAGCTATATTTTTGAAGGTATTCTTCCATTTCATTTCAGTTATCAAATTTATTGGCATAAAGTTGAGCAAAGTAGCTCCTAACTATTTTTCTAATTTCCTCTTCATTAGTGGTGAGTTCACCCTTTTCATTTTCAAGACTAACAATTTGCTTTTTCTCTTTCCTTTTTTTAATCAGATTTACTAAGGGTTTGTCTATTTTGTTGGTTTTTTTCATAGAACCAACTCTTAGTTTTATTAATTAATTCAATAGTTGTTTTTTTTTTTTACTTTCAATTTTATTAATCATACCTTTTAATTTTAGAATTTCAAGTTTTGTGTTTGTCTGGGGGTTTTTAATTTGTTCCTTTTCTAGCAATTTTAGTTGTAAGCCCAATTTGTTGGCCCTCTCTTTCTCTATTTTATGCAAGTAGGCTTGTAGAGATATAAAGCTTTCCCTTGTTACTGCTTTGGCTGTATCCCACACATTTTGGTATGATGTCTCATTATTGTCATTTTCTTGAGTGAAGTTATTAATTATGTCTATGATTTGCTGTTTTACCCAATCATTCTTTAGTATAAGATTATTTAGTTTCCAATTATTTTTTGGTCTATTTTCACCTGGCTTTTTATTAAATGTAATTTTAATTGCATTGTGGTCTGAAAAGGATGCATTTACTATTTCTGCCTTACTGCATTTGATTTTAAGGTTTTTATGTCCTAGTACATGGTCAATTTTTGTATAGGTTCCATGAACTGCTGAGTAGAAAGTATACTCCTTTCTGTCTCCATTTAGCTTTCACCAAAGAGCTATCATATCAAACTTTTCTAGTATTCTGTTTACCTCTTTGACTTCTTTCTTATTTATTTTGTGGTTTTATTTATCTAATTCTGAGAGTGCAAGGTTGAGATCTCCCACTATTATAGTTTTGCTATATATATATATATATATATATATATATATATATATATATATATATAGTTTTTTTTCTCTTTTAAGAATTTAGATGCTGTACCACTTGGTGCATATATGTTTACTATTGATACTGCTTCATTATTGATGCTACCCTTTAGCAGGATATAATGCCCTTCCTTATCTCTTTTAATTAGATCAATTTTTGTTTTTGCTTGATCTGAGATGAGGATGGCTACCCCTGCTTTTTTGGCTTTGCCTGAAGCATAGTAGATTCTGCTCCACCCTTTTACTTTTAGTTTGAATGTATCACCCAGTTTCAGGTGTGTTTCCTGTAAACAACTTATAGTAGGATTCTGACTTTTAATCCAGTCTGCTAACTGCTTCCTCTTTATGAGGGAGTTTACCCCATTCATATTTATGGTTAGAATGACTAATTCTATATTGCTTGCCATCCTGTTAACCCCTGCTTATGCTTTTCTCCTTTCCTTCCCTCTTACCCCTCTACCCAGTATTAAACTTGTGAACACCACTTGCTTTTCACAGCCCTCCCTTTTTTAGTATCCCTCCTCCACCTTAAAGTTACTTCCCTTATTTTACTCCTTTTCCTCAAAATTTCTGTATTCCCTTCCCCTTAGCTTACTCCTTCCCTCTCACTTTTCAATGAAGTGGAAGAAGTTTCAGTATAAATCAAATATGTCTATTGATACACACTATGTTCATCTCCCTCCTTTCTTTCTCTCAGATATAATAGATTACCTTTACCTCTTCATGAGATGTAGTACCATCATTTTACACTTTTTTATGATATAATTTCCTTTTCACCTCTAGTTTCCAGGACAAATTATACATATGTTCTTTACATATTTTTATAACAGAAGTATAGTTCTCAAGACTTCTTTTTACCTTTTTAGAAATCTCTTGAGTTCTGTATTTGAAGATCAAACATTTTATGTAGGTCTGGTGTTTTCATCAAGAATAGATGGAATTCATTTATTTCATTAAATGTCCATCTTCTTCCCTGGAAAATGATGCTCATTTCTGCTGGGTAAGTTAATCTTGGCTGCAAACCAAGTTCCTTAGCCTGCTTGATTGCTTTTAATGAACAGCTTCCCTCCTTTCTATTTCATTCTTTATTTTAAAGATAAAGATGCTAATTTGATAGGGGGCGATATATAATGAAATATAGGTGATATAGAAATAAAAGGTATAAACAAATTTTAAAGCTATATTATAATTAAATTATCCTAAATATTTAATGCCTCTTTTTAAAGGAATTTTAAAATAGAAATACTTTGAAACTCTGTCACGTTAACAATAAACAAATTAACTAATTAATACAATAATATAATTAGTTTGAAATTGCAACAGAAAATGAAAATAATGGAAATTATAAAAAAAATTTCTAATAGTTTCAGAGTAAAGATGATTCAAGCACAGATTAATTAAGCTGAAGTATAGAAACCTTTTTTTTTATTTGAGTGTTGAAATGCTGTTGATGATCTTTGAGACATTCTGACAAAGGAAGAGGTGCTGATGTATTAAGTACCTGCAAATGGCCTGATTCTCAAATGATAAGTAGGTGGATTCAATCAATCAACATGTATTTATTAAATATCTACTATCTGTCAGGCACTTTGTTAGATACTGGATATATAAATACAAAAAATAAAACAATTTCTGCTCTCAATCCCTATAGGCTGGTAAATATTCATACTACAGATTGGTAAGATTTACATTAGTATGTGGATAAATACTAGAGTTGATTATTACATAGTGATTGAAAGGAAAAAATGATAAAGCCCATGCCAGCATGGGATCGTTAAGGACCTGTGAAGAAATTAGCCTTATTCTAGGCTAATTTTATTTCTCTTTTTACTATTTACTAAACTGGGTAAATATCTTGAGTGTATCATAGACAGTTTCTACCTAAATTTTCCAAAATACCTCCTGATATCTTTGTGTTTAAGATGGAGAGGTAAAGACTAATTGATAAATGGTATAGCTAATTCAATTTCAGTAGATTTATCATTAGAAATCAAAAAATACTGAGATATACTTCAAATATTTAAAATTTTCTACCCTGATCAGAAAACCCTGCTTCTATTTCTGCCATCTCATTTTTAAAAAGAAAATTGACAAGAACAGGTTTGCCTAGAGGATAGCAATCAGCATAGTAGCTATTGATAATAGGATAAGTTGAAAGAGAGATATATTGATATAGATATAGACACACAAACACACTATATATATATACTTATATATATGTATCTGATACACACATATATATGATAGATGATAGATAGATAGATAGATAGATAGATAGATAGATAGATAGATAGATATGATTCAGAGCCAAAAAGCACTAGTTCTAGAATGAAAGAGTACACGATAAAAATTCAGCCTCTGTTTTTCACTATCTGTGTGACTTTGGCCAAGTTATTTAACAACTTAGACATTAGTTTTCTCACTTACTAAATGAAGATGCCTTCTACCTATAATTGTTTTATCTCAAATACTCATTATGTTTATAAAGGTCCTTTCCAACTTTAAATCCATACTATTATGTTGTTCTTTTATAAATAAGAAATTAGAAATCCAATAAGGTTGAGTTATACAAGGAAATTTGATGAATTTTGGTATGCCAAAGTGATTTTGAAAAAGGTAATCAAATCAGTGAATACACTATGCTCCAATGTGGATGATAGTTCCCTAGGAAGAAGATGAATGACAAGTCAATCTTTGCGAAGTCATTCAGCTCTGGTGAGGCAGAAAATATTGACATCAACCTTATGTGACCTTTCAAAGAAAACAGAGCATACTCATTCCCTGATATTTTTCCCCTAAGATGATAACTTTTCACTAAGTTGAAATAGAAAGAACAGTGATAACTTTGAGTAAAGCATGCAGATACTGTATGCTATATCTAAGCCCTTGTTTTCAGGAAAACTTATTTCATTTTCAGTGGAATTATTAATGCATATTCTTAACTGAAGATGGAATGGCAATACTTTCTTATTCATCTTTTCTGAAAGTCAGAAAGTTTTCAATTTAATTAGTGAGTACTGCTGTATGTCAGGAAGTTTTTGGTAGTAATGATATTAAAAGGCAAAGTGCAAAGTTGACACAGCAACAAAAGCAACAAATGTTTATTATTGGCAATTATCATTTTTGTGCTAAAGCCTTAGTGCAAACAGAAGCTGTCTTTTGATTATTTATTTATATATTTTAATAATATTTTTAAAATACTTGTGGATTGGATTCAACAAGTCAATGGTCTCTACATTCTGATTTTCTTATCAGTAAAATGGAGATAATAATAACATCTATATCACTGATTGTCTTTATAACCAAATGGAATAATATGTGAAAAGCACTTAAAAGTATTGTGTAAATGTGATTTATTGTTATCACTTGTTATTGTCATAATTTTTCCTTCTCTTTTCACTCTCATTGTTTTTCACTCTCATTGTTTCCTTGATGCTAGAAGGATAGGTAGTATCAAAAAGTCCACCTACTATGGTGTAGCTGCATTACTTCTTGTATTTTATTAGTCCATGTTGTGGTTAAAAATCCATCATTACCCAATTGTCACAAAGTCACCGAGTAAGCTAGTGAATGAAGGACATTTTTAAAAATAAAAAAATATATATTTTTTAATTACAGGCTTAAAACACCTAAAAAATGCAAATCCTAAAATACATGAAAAAGGAACAAAATCTATAAAATTGTAAATTTACATAATAATCAAGATATGCTACATGATTGTGATGAAATACTCCTATGCTATCAGAAATGATAAGCTCAATGATTTTAGAAAAAATGTGAAAAGATTTGCTGTAAATAATGAAAAGGAAAATGCGCAGAACCAAGAAAACATTGTATAAAGTAATAGCAATAGTATTTTTAAAACTTTGAGCAAATAAGTATTTTTTTCTATTATAAATACCCTAATTAACTGAAAGGGACTTATGAAGAAAGATGCTACCTATATCCAGAGAAAGAACTGGTAAATAGAAGTATTATAGAATTATGTATGGGATATATGTGTGTGTGTGTATGTCACACATATACACATGTACACATATAGCTATACATATACACAAATGTTTAAATGCATACATACCTATTTGTGTCTTATAGTAACCATCTCCAGAGTAGGAGGGAGAAGAAAAAGAAAGAAATTTATATGACAGTGTATATTTGAAAGGAATAACAAGTTGTGCATAGATTAGAAATTTCATGTACAATTATCTTTTGTTATTGTACTATGTTATAACAGTGCTTGTTTTATCCCATAAATTAAAAATAAAATAAGAAGGGAAAAATACATAATTTAGACTTTAACAAAAATATGTAAAATGATAATAAATTCACCTTCTTTACTTCTGTCACCCAATTTTTACTGTATACATCCCAGATTTGTTATTTTTACATAGTATCTCATATATATCCCCATATGGTATAAATTTAAGTCCTTTGACTCTGTTTTCATTCTGCATCACTTCCTGTGTATTTCCATCTTTATACGTTTATATTTTTCATTGCTTATAGTATGATAATTCTTGAAAATACACAATTTGACAAATGTTGGAGGGGGTGTGGGGAAACTGGGACACTAATACATTGCTGGTGGAGTTGTGAAAGAATCCAGCCATTCTGGAGAGCAATCTGGAATTATGCCCAAAAAGTTATCAAACTGTGCATACCCTTTGACCCAGCAGCGCTACTACTGGGATTATATCCCAAAGAAATACTAAAGAGCGGAAAGAGACATATATGTGCCAAAATGTTTGTGGCAGCTCTTTTTGTTGTAGCTAGAAACTGGAGGATGAATGGATGTCCATCAGTTGGAGAATGGTTGGGTAAATTGTGGTATATGAAGGTTATGGAATATTATTGCTCGGTAAGAAATGACCAGCAGGAGGAATATAGAGAGGCCTGGAGAGACTTAAATCAACTGATGCTGAGTGAAATGAGCAGAACCAGAAGATCACTGTACACTTCAACAACAATACTGTATGAGGATGTATTCTGATGGAAGTGGAAATCTTCAACATAAAGAAGATCCAACTCACTTCCAGTTGATCAATGATGGACAGAGGTAGCTGCACCCAGAGAAGAAACACTGGGAGGGGAATGAAAATTGTTAGCACTAATATCTGTCTGCCCAGGTTGCATGTACCTTCGGATTCTAATGTTTATTGTGCAACAAGAAAGTGATATTCGCACACATGTATTGTACCTAGACTATATTGTAACACATGTAAAATGTATGGTATTGCCTGTCGTCGGGGGGAGGGAATAGAGGGAGGGGGGGTAATTTGGAAAAATGAATACAAGGGATAATATTATAAAATATATATATATATATATATATATATATATATATATATATATATAATAAAAAAAAAAAATAAAAAAAAAAAAGAAAATACACAATTTGTTCAGCCATCCTAAAACTGGAAAATACAAATTCTTTTCAATCTTTTGCTATTGCAAAGGACATTCCTAAAAACATATTAACATATCAATAAAATTATCCCAAAAAATGATAATGATCAGAAAACATATTAAGATTTCTGGCATTCATTTAAAGTAGTCCTCAGAGGAAAAAAATTATATTACCAAAAATATGTGTTCACAAAATTTTTAAAACATCATAGTCATATGTGTCCTTTTTTAATGCTTCTCTGTCTTCCCCTGGATAAACAACTTGAATTCTTTCAACTGATCTTCATATTATTTGGTACTGAATTACCTCAAAATCCTGAAGGGTAATTAGATTGTGAAAGACCTTAATTTTATGAGAGGCCATAGGGCATTTTTAGCCTAGAGTAAAGCAAAATCAAGGAAAATATTATAGCTATTTTTAAATATTTGAAGGATTACTTTGTAAAGGATGGATTAAATTCCAGTTCAGTCTAAGACAGAAGCAGAAACAAATTGGAAAAGCAGATTCAAGCCTGACATCAGGAATAAAAAACTTTTAGCAATTAGACTTGACCAAAAATAGGTTAGCTGAATGCAATATGCAGTACCTAGTCAGATCAAGGCTAATTAGAACAAAGCAAAGGTTATTCATTCTATTTGTTAAATTTCCATTAACAGAGTATAAAATAATACTAACTTTTTTGAAAGGAGGTGCCTTATCATATTATTGGAACCTATTACATTGACGTGAAAAATCTTCCATTAATTTCTAGTTTTCACACATATACACACATCTTTTCCCAATCTGATACTTGTGTGCAGCACCCTTTCTGAAATCATTTCCCCAGTTTGTATTGGAATTAGCATTCTACATCCTTACAGGGTAGTTCCTATTACTTAAGGATCTAGGAGTAACTTTATGGGTGACTAATTTCCTAATATAGAAACTCAGGAGCTCCCATCATCTTTTTTTTTTTAGGTGCACTATAGAATCAATTACTTTAAAAGTGTGTCTTCTCTCCCTCTTCACCTCCCCCAAAAAACTCCCAAAACTATAGTTTGCTTTCCCATAAATACATACAGAATTTGTGTGAGGAAGAGTAGATATAACTTTAAGTGTACAATTATAATCAGACTCTTTCTAAGGTATGAAATATTGCCTTTGCACTTGAAAGACATTTCCTTTACATTAAAATGTTTATGTTCCAAACTTCTTGTCTCTATGGAATGCTTCTTTAGATGCACAACTATTTTTAAAACTGAAATATATGATTTCTATTTATCATTATTAAATTTTATTTTCTTAGCTTTTTCTTCAAATTCTAGTTTGCCAAAGATCTTTGTAGATGCCCATTTGTAACATGTATTACATTGCCTACCCTTTCCAGCTCAACATCATATGAAAAGTTGACAAGCAGGATTTATGATAAATTATCTGATTGTGCAGAAACAACATATTAGATCTAATTTGAGAATGATAAGGAATAACAGATTACAATTGAATAGAGAAAATCAGAACTAAACTTTGGGGAAATTGTTTCTTCTTCAAAACAGAAATAAAATAAAATTCATAAAGTATTATATGAATGGTAGAAATAGCTTAATAAATGGCAGTAGTTATAGCATGAGATTAAAAATCTACAGATGTTTGAAAGTACATTATTTGGCGTGAAACTCCTAATTAGTTAGTATATGCTGCTTATACATTGTCAATCAAAGAAACAATTCCAGGCTTACTGCACATTATCCCCCTTCTTGCATTTTAATTTCCAGCCAAATTGATTTTCTTGTTATTTCCTGAACTCCTCACTCTTATCTCCTTAATCTATATCTTTGTATAGATTATTCTACATTACTGGATTCCCCCCTGTATTTCCTCCTAATGTCTGTTTCCTAGACTACCTAGAATCTCTTCTAGAATTAGATCACCTATCTCCCTCATACTTGCATTTTTAAATATTCTTTTGTTCCTCTGGCTGTAGAATACCTTAGAATACTTCTTTAAATTATCCTTGAAGTCTTAATCCATTAGTGGATTTGAAAAAAACAATAAGATTTGAAGTCATGGGATGAAAGGTAGGAAATATTTTTAAGTGGTTGAGGTGTAAAGTTAATCTAGATTCAGAATTTCCATTCAAGAGGCACAGATGTAAAGGGGGTGGGCATAAATTTATTATTGCTCAGAATCTTGATTCAAACAAGGCATGATGGAAGAGGAAATTTTTAGCATAAAAGTAATATACAGTGAACAAACACAGTGGCCACCATAATAATAAAGACAATATAACGAATGACATATACATCGTCACTACTTCAAAGAAGCATCAACATCTGAATTTCTTGGCTGGGAGAATTCTTAGCTATTCAGAGTCTCTGAGTAGGAAAAGTTTGCAGGCCAAGTGTACAGACTTGTATTCAAAGGTCTTTTCCACTAAGGGGTTTTTATAGGCTGAGAATAAAGAAGTCACTGTGCTAATTATTCTCATTTCATACATGACTGTTGAGATGAAGCAGCGTTCCAGATACAGGGTACCCCATCTCAAGGGACATATCAAGGAGAATCTTTGTTCATTTCTTTAGAATGACTGAATTTCCTTAAGGAACTGCCCAGGTTTCCAAGGCAATCATAGATCAGCAATAAAAGAAATTTATTAGTCAATACACAAGAAAGGTGGTCTTCCTTTCTTATGTTTCCTGCCATTCCATCAGATAACTGCAAGTACATTCTCATGTTCGTAGCAAAAAGTTAAACAAAAGATATAGTTGAGATTCACTCGAATTCCTTATACACTAGGATTCCTTACAGAGAGTTGTTAAGCTTCTTGAGCTATGTATAAAAATAATAGCCCAATGATGGAAAATTCTTCCTTCACAGAAAGAGATTCTTTTTTTATTATTATTAAAGCTTTTATTTACAAAACATATGCATTTTCAATATTGATCCTTGCAAAACTTTCTGTTCTGAATTTTTACCTCCTTCACCCTCACCCCTTCCCTAGATGGC
Organism: Sminthopsis crassicaudata; assembly: GCF_048593235.1. NCBI lineage: Eukaryota > Metazoa > Chordata > Mammalia > Dasyuromorphia > Dasyuridae > Sminthopsis > Sminthopsis crassicaudata. The sequence continues at coordinate 133,399,968 of NC_133617.1, read as the reverse complement.
AGGTAGTCCAATACATTATAATATGTTAAAATATATATTAAATCAACTATATGTATACATATTTATACAGTTATCTTGCAGCACAAGAAAAATCAGATCAAGAAGGGAAAAAAACCTGAGAAAGAAAGCAAAGTATAAGCAAATATCAACAGAAAGAGTAAAAATGCTATGTTATAGTCCACACTTAGTTCCCACAGTCCTCTCTCTGGGTGTATATGGCTGTCTTCATCACTGAAAAATTGAAACTGGTTTGAATCATCTCATTGTCAAAGAGACCCATGTCCATCAGAATTGATTATCATATAGTCTTTTTGTTGCTATATAATGATTTCCTGGTTCTGCTCATTTCACTTAGCATCAGTTTATGTAAGTCTCTCTAGGACTCTCTGAAATCATCCTGTTGGTCATTTCTTAGAGAAAAATAATATTCCATAACATTTGCATACCATAATTTATTCAACCATTCTCCAATTGATGGGCATCCACTCAGTTTCCAGTTTCTTGCCACTACAAAGAGGGCTGCCACAAACATTTCTGTGCATGTGAGTCCCTTTCCCTCCTTTAAGATCTCTTTGGGATATAAGCCCAGGAGAAACACTGCTGAGTCAAAGTTCACAGTTTGATAACTTTTTGAACATACTTCTAAATTATTATCCAGAATAGGTGGATACATTCACAGTTCCACCAACAGTGTATCAGTGTCCCAGATTTCTCACATCCCTTCCAACATTTGTCATTGTTTTTCCCTGTCATCTTAGCCAATGTGTGTGTAATGGTATCTCAGAGTTGCCTTAATTTGCATTTCCCTGATCAATAGTGATTTGGAGCACCTTTTCATATGATTGGAAATAGTTTCAATTTCTTCATCTGAAAATTGTCCATTCATGTCTTTTGACCATTTATTAATTGGAGAATGGCTTGATTGCTTATAAATTTGAGTCAATTTTCTATATATTTTAGAAATGAGGCCTTTATCAGAAGCTTTGAATGTAAAAATGTTTTCCCAGTTTATTGCTTCCCTTCTAATCTTGTCTGCATTAGTTTTGTTTGTACAAAAACTTTTTGACTTAATATAATCAAAATTATCTGTTTTGTGATTAATAATGATCTCTAGTTCTTCTTTAGTCACAAATTCCTTCTCCTCCACAGATGTGAGAGGTAAACTGTCCTATGTTCTTCTAATTTGTTTATAATATCCTTCTTTATGTCCAGATCATGAACCCATTTTAAACTTATCTTAGTATATGATGTTAGGTGAGGATCACTGCCTAGTTTCTGCCATACTACTTTGCAATTTTTACAGCATCTTTTGCCAAATAGTGAATTCTTATCCCAAAAATTTGGGCCCAAAGGCTAGGTTACTATAGACATTGACTATTTTGTCCCATGAACATAACCTATTCCACGGATCAACTACCAAATGGTTTTGATGACCACTGTTTTATAATATAGTTTTATGTCTGGTACAGCTAGGCCCCCTTCATTTAATTTATTTTTCATTAGTTCCCTTGAAATTCTTAACCTTTTGTTGTTCCAGATGAATTTTGTTATTTATTTTTTCTAGGTCAGTAAAATAGTTTTTTGGGAGTTTGATTGGTATAGCTCTAAATAAATAGATTATTTTAGATAGTATTGTCATCTTTATTATATTTGCTTGACTTATTCAAGAGCACTTGATATTTTCCAATTGTTTAGATCTGATTTTATTTGTGTGGAAAGTGTTTTGTAGTTTTGCTAATATAATTCCTGACTTTCCCTTGGCAAATATTCTCAAATATTTTATACTATCAACAGTTATTTTAAATGGAATTTCTCTTTGTATCTCTTGCTGTTGGATTTTGTTAGTGATGTATAAGAGTGCTGATGATTTGTGTAGGTTTATTTTGTATCCTGCAACTTTGCTAAACTTCACTTCTAATAGTATTTTTTAGTTGATTCTCTAGGGTCCCTTAAGCATGCCATCATATCAACTGCAAAGAGTGATAATTTGTTTTCTTCATTGCCTACTCTAATTCCTTTAATCTCTTTTTTCTTCCCTTATTGCCAAAGCTAGAATTTCTAAAACAATATTGAATAGTAATGGTGATAGTGGGCAACCTTGTTTCACCCCTGATCTTATTGGGCATGGTTGCTGTTTATCACCATTGTATATGTTGTTTGCTAATAGTTTTAAATAGACGCTACTGACTATTTTATGGAAAAGTCCATTTATTCCTATACTCTCTAGTAATTTTTAATAGGAATGGATATTGGATTGTATTAAATGTTTTTTTCTGAATCTATTGAGATAATAATATGTTCTTTGTTAATCTGGTTATTGATATAGTCAATTATGCTAATGGTTTTCCTAATATTGAATCAACCCTGCATTTCTGGAATAAATTCTCCTTGGTCATGCTGTATTATCCTGGGGATGATTTTCTGTAATCTCTTTGCTAATATTTTATTTAAGATTTTGCATAATATTCATTAGAGAGATTGTTCTGTAATTTTCTTTCACTATTTTCATCCTATCTGGTTTAATATCAGTATCATGTCTGTGTCATAAAAGGAGTTTGGTCCTGGGGATTTTTCTTAGAGAGTTGATTAATAGGGGTATCTAGGTGGCACAGTGGATAGAGCACCAGCCTTGAAGTCAGGAGGACCTGAGTTCAAATCTGGTCTCAAACACTTAATACTTCTTAGCTCTGTGACCCTGGGCAAGTCATTTGCCTCAGAAAAAAAAAAGACCATCATCGGAGAGTTGATTAATAGCATGTTCTATTTCTTTTTCTAAAATGGGATTATTTAAGTAATTTAGTTCCTCTTCTGTTAATTTGGGCAATCTATATTTGGCAATCTATATTTTTGTAGATATTTCTTCATTTCACTTAGGTTATCAAATTTATTGACAAAGTTGGGCAAAATAACTCCTAATTATTGCTCTAATTTCTTCTTCATTGGTGAAGGTTATCCCTTTTCATTTTTGAGAGTAACAATTTGATTTTCCACTTTTCTTTTTCTAATCAAATTAACTAAAGGTTTATCTATTTTGTTTTTTTTCATAAAAGCAACTTTCAGTTTTATTTATTCATTCAATAGTTTTTTTTTTATTTTCAATTTTATTAATATCTCCTTTAACTTTTAGATTTTAAGTTTGCTATTTGAGGTTTTTTTTAATTTGTTCTTTTTTTAACTTTTTTAGTTGCAAGCCAATTCATTGATTTTTCTCTTTCTATATTTTATGCAAGTAAGCATTGGGAGATATAAAATTTCCCGTTATTACTGCTTTGACTGCATCCCACAAATTTTGGTATGTTGTCTCATTATTGTCATTCTCTTGGATGAAATTATTGATGTGTCTATGATTTTCTGTTTTACCCATTCATTCTTTGGGATTAGATCATTTAGTTTCCAATTATTTTTGGTCTATTTTCTCCTGGTCTTATATATATATATGTATATATATATATATATATATATATATATATATATTGCATATGATTTTTATTGCATCATGATCTGAAAAAATGCATTTACCATTTCTGTCTTTCTGCATTTGATTTTGCAATTGACCCTAACACATGGTCAATTTTGTGTAAATTCCATGAACTGCTGAGAAAAAAAGTCAACTTCTTTCTGTTTCCATTCAGTTTTCTCCAAAAATATTTTCTAAATTTTCTAATATTTTGTTTATCTCCTTAACTTTTCTTATTTATTTTGTGGTTCAATGTATCTAGTTCTGAGAGAGCAAGGTTGAAATCCCCCTATAGTATAGTTTTGCTGTCTATTTCTTCTTGCATCTCTCAACTTCTCTAGGAATTTCCATTCAATACCACTTAGTGCATATATGTTTAGTATTGATATTGCTTCATTATCTATAGTACCCTTTTGTAAGATATAGTTTCCTTATATCTTTTAATTAGATCTATTTTTGCTTTTACTTGATTTAAGATCAGAATTGATTCCTGTTTTTTTCCCTTCTCCTGAAGCATAATATATTCTCCTCTAGCCCTTTACCTTCATTCTGTATGTGTCATCATGCTTTAAATGCATTTCTTTTTTTTTTTTTTTTTTTTTATTTATTATATATATATATATATATATATTTTATAATATTATCCCTTGTATTCATTTTTCCAAATTACCCCCCCTCCCTTATTCCCTCCCCCCGATGACAGGCAATACCATACATTTTACATGTGTTACAATATAGTCTAAGTACAATACATGTGTGTGAATATCATTTTCTTGTTGCACAATAAACATTAGAATCCGAAGGTACATGCAACCTGGGCAGACAGATATTAGTGCTAACAATTTACATTCCCCTCCCAGTGTTTCTTCTCTGGGTGTATCTACCTCTGTCCATCATTGATCAACTGGAGGTGAGTTGGTTTTTCTTTATGTTGAAGATTTCCACTTCCATCAGAATACATCCTCATACAGTATCGTTGTTGAAGTATACAGTGATCTTCTGGTTCTGCTCATTTCACTCAGCATCAGTTGATTTAAGTCTCTCCAACCCTCTCTGTATTCCTCCTGCTGGTCATTTCTTACTGAGCAATAATATTCCATAACTTTCATATACCACAATTTACCCAACCATTCTCCAACTGATGGACATCCATTCATCTTCCAGTTTCTAGCTACAACAAAAAGAGCTGCCACAAACATTTTGGCACATATATGTCTCTTTCCGCTCTTTAGTATTTCTTTGGGATATAATCCCAGTAGTAGCGCTGCTGGGTCAAAGGGTATGCACAGTTTGATAACTTTTTGGGCATAATTCCAGATTGCTCTCCAGAATGGCTGGATTCTTTCACAACTCCACCAGCAATGTATTAGTGTCCCAATTTCCCCACATCCCCTCCAACATTTGTCATTATTTGTTCCTGTCATCTTAGCCAATCTGACAGGTGTGTAGTGGTATCTCAGAGTGGTCTTAATTTGCTAAATGCATTTCTTATAAACAACGTATTTTAGGTTTCTGACTTTTAATCCAGACTATCTGCTTCCATTTTATGGGAGAGTTCCTCCCATTCACATTTACAGTTAAAAATAACTAATTCTGTATTTCCTGCCATCTTATATACCCTAAAGTATGCTTTTCTCTTTCCTTTGCCTCTTTTCTTCTCCCTAATATTTTGCTTTTAATGACTACCTCCCTCAAACAGTCCTCCCCCTTTAGAGCCTTCTCTCCCCCTTTTTTACACCTTTTCCTTAATTCTTCTGCTTTTCTTTCTATTACTCTGCCTTTCCTTCCTATTTCCCTATAAGGTGATACAAGTTTCTCTGTGAAATCAGATATGTCTGATATTCTCTCTTAGAACCAAATCTGATGACAGTAAGATTTACATAATGCTCAATTTTCCTCCCTTCTTCCCTTAATTTTAATAGGTATTCTTTGCTTCTTTGTAAGATGTAATTTCCCTTATTTTACCTCCTTTTCCCAGAGGTTTTCCACTTTTAGTTTCTTTTTCATATCATAATTAAATCAAGTATACCCATAATATTCTCTTAGTATACTCATAACAGAAATATACTTCTCAAGAGTTTTCCTTTTTATCATTTTATGTTTCTCTTGAGTTTTGTGTTTGGAGGTCAAATTTTTTGTTCAGGTTTTGTCTTTTCATTAGAAATAAGTGAAATTTACTTATATCATTGAATAACCATCTTCTTCCCTGAAAGATAATGCTCATTTTAGCTGGATAGCTTATTCCTAGCTATAATCCAAGTACTTTGCCTTTCAGAATATCAGTTTCAAAGCTCTTCTATCCCTTAAAGTAGAAGCTACTAGGTCCTGAGTAATCCTAATTGTGGCTCCTCGGTATTTAAATTGTTTCTTTCTTTCTGGCTGCTTGCAATATCTTTTCATTGGTGCGATAGTTCTGAAATTTAGCCATGATATTCCTTGGGTATTTAATTTTGGGGTCTCTTTTAGCAGATGATCAGTTGAGTTTTTCAATGGCTATTTTACTTTTTGATTCTAAAATACCATGGCAGTTTTCTTTTAAGATTTCCTGTAAGATGTCTAGGGGTTTTTTTTCCATCATGAGAAAGCCATGATCTATTTCTCCTAGATCTATTTTCCAGCTTAGTTTTTTTTTCCTAAGAGATATTTCATATTTTCTTCTATTTTTTGTTTATATTTGACTGATTGTTGAAGTCTTATTGAGTCATTCACTTCTGTTTGTTCAATTCTAATTTTTAGTGTATTATTTTCTTCAGTTACCTTTTTTTAGCTCTTTTTGCAATTGTACAATTGAACTTTTTTTGTTCATTGCATTCTTTTTCCATTTCACAAATTTTGTTTTTCAGTGAATTGGTGTCTTTCATATCTCTTTTGTAGGGCATTATATATTTTCCATTTCCTTCTTGCAATGGTCTCATTTCATTTCCCCATTTTTATTCTAACTTTTTAAGAGCCTTTATGTAATCTTCAGAGAAAGCTTTGTGAAATGGGAACAAGCTCATATCTCTCTTTGGGATTGTATCTGGATTTGCTTTGCCTTTAGGAACCTCTGGATTTGAGGCCTGTTCTTCTCTGTTCTCCATAAAAGCTGTCTGTGGAGAATTCTTTTTGTTTTGTTTTTTTAATTCATTTTCAAGGCTTGAGATCTGTTCAGTGCAAAGGAGGGACAGCTGCTTTAATTTGCCTTGAGGCAGTTATGCTGACTGATTTCCAGTGAAGGGTAATGAGGCTAGGTCCAGTGTTCTTCTAGTGCTCAATGCTTTACAGTTTGCCAAATTTGACAGATCTACCAAACCACCTGCTTGCAACCAGGAAAGAGTAGCCTAAGAGGCTCACAGAAGATTCCCAGGTGGATGGAAGTTTCAACGCTCCCCATTACAGCTCCTTGCCCTTTCTCCCTATATTGCAGTCTAGGCTTACTACACTGTCCCTCTACCCATTTGAAACAGACCTGTTCTGAAGTTCTTCCAAGGTATCTTCTTCTGGAAATGTGTTGTACTCCAAATATTTGTGGATTCTTTGATTCCAAAATCAATTTAGAGGTTTAATTTGCTGTTGGTTTAAGAAGTCAGAGGAGGTCACAGAGAGTCGTGTCTTCTCTCTGCCATCTTGAAGATATTCTTAAGAGTATATGTGTGTGTGTGTGTGTCTGTCTGTCTCTATCTCTAGCTATCTATTGATCTATTTCTCTCTCTCATACTCTTTCTTTCCCTCCCTTAACTCCATTGACCATATTTTTGGAGAAATTGGACCATTCTGGAACAAAAAGAAACATTGATGGAAACAGGTTTCCTGAAAAAAGGAGAAGCTATATATTTGCTGAAGCCTTAGTAGGGGTGATATCCTAAGGGAGTCTGAAGGGTGAAATAACTGTGGAGTAGTCATGGAAACTATGAGCACTTGAATGCCTTTGTATATTTTATTGATTTTCTGATTTTATTTTATTTTTAGGCACCTGATCAAGCTGTAATTGTGTAAACTGAAAAAAATTTGAAAATTTTCCTGGGACTATTAGCATCAGTAGTAGTATCTGCTTTTAGCATCAGAAGCTGATGCCAATGTTTGCATCTGGGGTGGGGATGTGAAACACCAAAAATAAACTAAATAGACTGAAGAAAAGTGACTTCATGGAGCCCCTTTAGGGTAGAAAAATATCAAATGATTCTCCAAGGATACAAACCCAGCAAAGAACTATACCTATGAGGAACATGAAGACTCCATAAAGGGAGAAAAAGCTTCCAGTAACTTAGTTAAGTGTGGTGTTCCATTGCCACATATGTTCTCTATGTGTATGGTTTAAAGCAATCATATGTAAATCTGAGTCCCTTCTCCTCAGGGATCATCTGTATATAAAGGGGAAAATATTTTTGTCACTAATTTTCTTGCCATATCTTTTCACTAAATACCTTTTTCAAAAACTAATTGTCTTACTCATTGTCAATGGAGAAACTCTCTAAAGGGAGTTCTTGAGGAATAATTCTAGAAACTTAGTCCTTTCAAGGATGCCGATAGGACCCCAAGAGGACAAGTAGTCTCTCTTTAAAAATCCCAAACCACAAATGTGAGAGCAAATTGGAGGGAGTGGCCCCAAAGTGGATGCTATATTAGCAATAGCCTTTAGCTTAATAAAATTAGTAACACATATGTACCTATTCATTTGAAGAAAACGTATTAAGCTTTCATATACAAGGTTCTATACTAGGCACTGAGAATACAAAGATTAAAAAATTCTCATACTTAAGGGAATTGCATTATACCTAAAGAAGGAATAGTGAGTGGGTGATAAGATAAATATAGATGAACATCCAATGTGTGATGAGCTTAGAATTAAAAGACTGATGGAAATAAAATGTTCATAAAAATTTGATAAGGAAAAGAGGACTTTTTTTGAGGAGGCAGGACCTGAGATCCTTAAAAGAAGAAAAAGAAAAGGTAACAATAAGAAAAATATCTAAGACACTATAAGAGTTTTTAATTCCTTGACCCAAAGGTTTTATTTAAGCTGATTGATGGTTTTGGTTTTTTATGTATATCAAGTTTTTGAAAAAATAAGTTATTCTGTCATCTCTATGTACTGATAGTTTCACCAAGTACACAGTGGGAAGTCAAGCTAATTCTGATCAATGAATGGATTTGTAGTGTGTAGGGGCTTTGTAGTCTTTTGAAAAATCACTGATGTTAAGGAAGAAATTACCTTCACATCCTTGAAACGAGATTTTTGTGGAAAGGGCAATAGCACTTCTGCTTGGAGAAAAATTATAGAAATTGGAATTATTTTGAATTTTTTAAAGACAAAACATTTTTGTCACATTTGTGAGCTAAAATTCCATTTAAATGCAGTACTTTTTTTGAGAAAGGTGTGAAGTTGATATTTTCTATATATATTTTCAATAATGGTAATCCTCTAATTCCTGTGATCTTCAGGACTGTGGTTTTATACCTTCAAACACAAATATATTTTAGAAAGATGTAGGAAACAAAAGCATGTCATTTTTCCATTGAATATGAGAGAAAAGCATTTTCAGTTTAACATATTGAGAAACGGTAATAGAGAAATGTTTCCTACTGAAGGCAGTATGAGAAAAGGTAAGGTAATTAATACCTAACACTTTTAGCATGCTATGGATAACAGTATATTGTTCATATGTACAAAGTGCCTTCTGTCCTTAGGAACTACAATGAAGTTTAAGTATATGCTCATTAATCCTTACAGCAGTCCACTGAGTTAAGGGGTAGTAAATAGGATTTTTTTTCCCCAGAATCTTAGGCACAGAGATTAACAGACTGGTTCAAGGTCACATAGTGTGAGTTAGTCACAGAGATGTGACTAACATTCAAATCCCCTGAGTCTTGGATCAGTGACTACCATCCTGCCTCCAAAGATAAGTGGATGATAGATGAGATCATTACATGTCTAAGGCCATACAGTTGAGTGAAGAGCAGAAATGCAATAGAGCCCCAAGGGCCTTCATTCCTCTCCTGTGTCTCTTCTTAGCTCTCACAGTGCACTATGGTAAGGCTGGGAATTTTTCTTTCTGACAGGTAAGGTTAAGGCTGTTCCAAACTCTGCCTGGTTGCAATCTTAGCCATTTCCCCCTCTAGATTTCTCTCTTGCTTTTCTAGGTAGTTAACTCTTTAGTCTCCATGGATATCATTCTGTCTCAGGGCCTCTTTACATATGAAGTGATCAAATAAATAGGCTGTTTAATATACTTTCTATTAATTTATTTACAGCTTTATTTAACTTTAAAGGGGTTTGAAATTGTTCATTTGATCTGAAACTACAAAGTGCTATGTAAAACACTATGTGCATGATTATGCCACTTTTTGAACTAAAAACCTCACCTATTTGCTTTGCATGTAGTATAGAAATATATAGAGTATAAGAAAAGTCAATAGCTCAGAATAGCTAACTCCTTGAGACATTTGTAAAGAAAACAAAGCCTTTTTTCACTTTGGGAATATCTATTTTACTTTTTAAAGCATCTTTTAAAAACTGAGTAATCGACCAAAAGAAGGAGGAAGTGTGTATTATGTAGTAGAAGGTAAATTTGTTTTTTTTTCTTTATATATGCATAAGGAAATTCTGAAACAAAGATGACACTTTTAAATGGCTTTTTTTTTTTTGAAATGCATCTTGCTGTCAGATTGGGAATGAATTGGATGCCATAAACAAATATGTCTGCATTTGTCATGTAATTTGTATGATTTATTTCTTGACTTTCTTTTTTTACCTTTACCAAGACATTAAAAAAATGTCTTGCCTATACATTATTTCATGACTTTGGGTCGATGATTTTATATATATACTTGTTCATATACATATACCAGTTAGAACTTTAGTAACCATTTTGTTGAATCCTTTTATGAAAGGAATCCCTATTAGTCAATCAGTTCCATTCCAAGTGTCTACTATGTGCTAAGCATTCTGCTAGTAGCTGAGGATACAAAGAAATGCAAAATACAGTTCTTTCTCTCAAAAATTTAGTCTAATGGGGGAGAAAACATGTTTAAAAATTGTGTAAAACAAGATAGAGACAGGATAAGCTGGAGATACTCCATCTCCATTGTTCATCCAGTCTCTATCACATTATAGCTAAGTTGTCTCATCTTCCAGCTATATGCCCAGTTCCATCAGCTGATCTTCATGTAACCATAAGGATCTCAATGTTTGGCTCCTGTTCTAATGAGCCAAATTTAAAAGACCTCAAGTTTGTGGTAATTCTGCCCTTAGGAAAGTAGTTATGGAACATAAATTGCTTGTCATTCTGCTTACAGTTAAAGAGTGAAAATTTTCAGAAAATAGGCTTTGAGGTTGGGATCCTGTCTAGCCCTGCCTTAGGAAAGAAAGGTCATTTTCTGGTTTAACCTCCAAAGTTGTTCTGTGTCCTCATATTACTAAGACAAGGAAACATAAAGAACAGGGTTAAGTCTTTGTATTTATTTTAAAAAATTAGACTGGTCAGATACAGTCTTTAATAGAAATAAAAGGATTTCATAAGAAATGAATACCAGTCACACTCACTTAAAATAAGAGCAGGGAGAGTGAATAGATACATAAGGACTACCATTTCTTCAATGTATTTTTTTATTGCTCCTGAATAGCAAAATGGAAAAAATAAGTGCTGTTATATATCTTGCCACTTTGCCCTTTAGATTTACATCTCTCACTCTCTGCTTTGGAGGCATAATGTAAAAGTCAAACTCAGGTGTTTTTTTTTTTTTTTGTTATTGTTCAGTGACTGACTCTTTGTGACCCCACTTGAGGTTTTCTTGGCAGAGATACCAGGGTGACTTGCCATTTCCTTCTCTGGCTCATTTTACAGATGAAGAAACTGAGGCAAACAGAGTTAAGTGACTTGACCAGAGTCTCACATATATAATTGTCTGAGGTTGGATTTCAATTCAGATCTTTCTGATTGCCGTTCCAGTGCCCTATCCACTGAACCATATAGCTACCTTCAGTATCAGGGTATGGATTATTAAAATCTTTCTACCTCCCTTCTCTCATCTAACTCTCACAAAATCCTTAAAACTCTAGCTATTGAGGGGGAATTCTGCCTTCCAGTTCTAATTCTTTAGCTTTTTCTCCTTGTGCACTGTTAAGAATTATAATTGACATGGTCTTTAGCAACTTACTCCTCTTCAAGAAGCCAATGCAGAGATTTCCAGAAGGGCTATTCTATTCCTATAACAAGAGCTAAAGATGTTTTACTATCCTCTTTCCCTTTTTCTAGACACTCCATTTATCAGTGACCTTAAACTCTGACACTCAGAACTAAAAACAATAGCCCAATTGAGGTCTGATGAAGGCAGAGTATGGTGACATTTTCACCTCTATATTCCTTTCCTAGAAAATGTGCCTTCCTTAATAAGGCCCAAGATTTCCAAAGCTTTTCTGGTTACCATATCACTCTGCTGACTAATTTTAAATTTGTAGTACCCTAAAATCCCTAGATATTTTTCAGGATGATTATTCATTTTACCATTTCCTCTTTCAATTAGTCCTGGTGAAACTGATTTTTTTTGTGCCCACATTACATTTATCTCTATTGAATTTCATCTTATTAGATTTAGCCCAATGTGCTAAACCACAAGACCTTTTTTGAAGTCTGACTTTATTATCCAATGTAGTAATTATTTCTCCTAGCTTTATGTCTTCTGCAGACCACTAGCATTTAGTCTTTGTCTTTATCCAATCATTGATAAAAATGTCAAAAAGAACTGGGGCAAACTCAGATCTCTGGGGTACTTCACTGAAGACCTCCATGCTAATATTAAATCTATTAACAACTACTCTGAATCCAACCTTCCAAACAGTTAAGTATGACTAAAGGCAAGGAATTTTATTTCCCTGAGCCTGTTTTTTCAACTATAAAACTGGTGTAGCAATATATGCACCACATATTTTACTAGGTCTTTGTGAACATCACAATGTCAGTAAATTGAAAATTAAGCAGCCCTTCCCCTCTACAATAGGTGTTCTTAATCCAGGATGTGTGAATTATTTTGGTACCTTTAAAAAGCATTATTTTGAAGAAGATCCATAGGTCTTCCACATTGACAGTGGTGTCCGTTGAAGAGAGAAGGCTAAGAAGTCCTTCCTTTAGAACCTTATCTTCTATTAGAAGACATGACTTGTGTAGGTATAAATATATAAATTATGCAAAATATATATAAAATAATTACAAGAAAATTTTGCATAGAAGGCACTGGTAGCTGGGAGTAGGGCTTAAGAAAATCCTTATGTAAATGGCAACTGACCTTAGTTCAAAAGCAAACTAGAAATTCTGAGTTTAAGATGAGAAAGGAGACTACTCCAGACATGGACAACAACCTGTGCAAAAACATAGAGGAGCGAAATCATGGAATCATTGATCTAAACCTAGAAGGAATCTCAGAAGTTATCTAGTTCAATGCCCTCATTTTAGGGATGAAGATATTAAAGAACAGGAAGGGAAGTGACATTTCCAAGGATACACAGCAAAACAAGAACACAGTAAAGCAGAGGGTCTCATCCACTATTTTATCTTATTTTTAGATGAAAGATAATTTTATTTTTAAATTGTATTTTAATAATATATTATTTTTCCAGTAGCATGTAAAGATGGTTTCCAACATTCGTTTTTGTAAGATTTTGAGTTCCAAATTTTTTTCTTTCTTTCCCTTACCTCCCTGATCCCCATTCTAGCAAGCAATATAAAATCGGTTATATGTATATATTTATTTTTAATATATTCCCATATGAGTCGTGCTGGGAAAGAAAAAATCAGTATAAAGAGGGGAACATCACGGGAAAGAGAAAAACCAAAGAAGAGCAAAGAAAGGTAAAAACAGTATGTTTTGATCTGCATTCAGTCTTTCTCTGGAAGAGAATGTCATTTTCCATCCAAAGTTTATTGACATCCACTATTTTAAAAATTACTTTTTATCTTTGGACATGAGAAGACTATAGCTTTCTCTTAATGAATAAATCAATTTTGTACTCTTAAGTCATCAAATAGACTTTAACAAATGCAAACTCTCTGATTACTTTCTTTATTTCCCTGGTCTTGAAGAGAGAGTTTTATCATCTTAATTACAAATCCTGCTAATTGTATTCTAGATATTCCTGAAAAATCCCTCTCCATACTTTTCTCTTTGTTTTTCTTTTCTCTTTATGTGTCTTTTTATGTCTCTCTTTGGCTTTGTCTCTGCCTCTTTCCCTCTCTCTCTTTCTCCATCTCTGTCTCTGTGTTTTTTAATATCTTTGTCTCTGTCTTTGTTTCTTTGTCTCTCTGTGTATGTCTCTGTCTCTTACTTTGTCTCTCTCATGTATCTGTGTCACTCTCCTCTCTGTGTGTGTTTCTCTGTCTTTGTGGTGAACCTGTCTCTGTGTGTTTGTCTCTTTCTGTATCTTTCTGACCCTGTTTCTATATATGTGCGTGTGTGTCTGTCTGTCTCTCTCATATGAAAGGTATTATTTATCTATCCTAAAGTACTACAGAATGCTATTTGTCCACTTTGTAATCTTTACTTGAATATATGGGGTGTTCGGAGAAGTCTAGCACTTATAGTGGGGTGCTTGCAACCATTACAAGGCTGCTCATGCCTTTTGGTGTAGACCTTCACCAAGCTCCCACTTGTGGCTCCAAGAAGCTGTAGCACACGTGCAGTGACCACACCCCAGGAACCTATCTTGGCAAACAGGCAAAACCAGATAAAGTGAAATCTACAGGTATCAGACCCATAGCTGACTAAGAGGAATGTCTATTGCAAGCATGTGAAGATTTCCCTGGAAAGGATGGGTGGATGAGAATAATTTATTCTAATTTGTTCTAATGGCCATAAAGGCAGCTGAATCTGAAGCAGGTGCTATGGAGTGTTTAGGGCTTGGTCAGACATTGAAGATGCCATTACATCCTGGACCATTGCCATTCCTATTGACTAGGATGACTCTGGAAGAGAAGGAGAGTATGATCACTGCACAGCTCTGCCTCATTTAGAGCCAATTCACATGAAAGTTAAGACATCCTCCCAAGATGTCATTAGAATTTTCTGAAAACATGATGAACAGCTACTAAGGAGGCTAGACTTTGAGATACTATTCTTTATTTGCGAGTTACCTTCTAAAGTATGATTCCCTAAACTAACTTAGAATAAGCCTTCTATTTTCTTTTTAGTCAGTCTCTGAAGTTTTTGCAAAAACTAGTAGGTAAGGTTTTCCCTGGTCTCCCCTAAAGATAATAAGTGTTCCTTTCCTGTAAAGCTCAGGAGGAAGGCATCAGGGGCTTCTTAGGGGGAAGAGGCCTTCTGGTCTTTGGAAAAGGTGAAAGGACGCTCCTCCAATTATGTAATATAGTGCAGGATGGCGTGGCTGGCATTCCCACACTCTCTAGTCCGTCACTTCGGCAGCTATCGGTTCTTACTGCGAACGGTGCGGAAAGCATATGGAGTGCTAAAGGAGGACAAGTGCCCCCAGTGTGAGGACTTGCTGAAGCTTCTCCGAGCTGCTCATCCCCCCTTTGGGGTTCACCTATCAAGAAGCTGTAGTCTGTGCAGCAGCCATCCCCAGAAAAACATTGAGGCAGATGGGCTCAAATGTGCTGGTGCTGGGGGTGTGAAGACTTTCCCTAGCAGAGTGGGCAGACCCTAACAGTTTGTTGCAATGGCCAAGAAGTCTGGTGCTGTGGAGCTCTGTGAGTTTGTCAGGCAGGCAGTCATCCTGACTTTTACCTTGCCGCTGATGGACTAAGAAAGTGAGGCTGACGGCTTTGTGCCACTTAGACTCACTCAAATCCAATTCACAAGAAAGTTGAAATATTGTCTGTGATGTCATTGGCTCTTGCTGGAACTCTATCTTCCCAGAAATCAGCTGGAATCAGGATCACTAAACGTCTTTATTCTAGATCTTTACCGTCCCCTCCAACGCCAGGTCACGAGTTCGAGAGAGTGTGAGTTCCACCACCCAAGTTTCTCCTACTCCTCCCACACAAGTCACTTCCCCCTCCTTGTCCCACCAATCAAGTCAGCACAGAACAGCTGGGGAGGGTCAACCTTCAAACAAGTTAATAGGGAACCGTCCAATTGGCAATTAGTCTCACGGGCTTCATTATCCAAGTGCATTGCTCAGTTCTAGCCCTTTACAGGCTTTCTTTGAAAACCAGGCTTCCTGGGACATCAGTGAAAGGATTGAGAATTTCTCTTCTGTGATGCTCCTAGCCAAAGCCCCGCTCTGTGGTATTTCCTCCAATGATGACCAGTGGAAATTAGTGCCCTAGTTCCAGGGTAGCTTTCACAAAGGTGAGAGACCAGAAGTACAAACATTCCCTCTGCCACAGCCTCTAGTAGGGTACCCTCTCCCCTATATCACATGAGTCTTTGGGGAGAGTGGGCTCAAATTGATCTCAGCATTCACCCCACCGAGCTCACTTCCACATGCAGCGCCTTTGATGGATGAATGAGCCTGCATTACTGCCTGTTGCTGGGCCAGGTTCAGCTAAGTCCCCTGCAACTTCCCTGCTCACTATTTGGCTTCTGGACAATCCCTAACCCTTAGACGTTTGGAAAGCCATAGCCATCTGCCTGTCTCCTTCACCTAAAAGCAGGAAATAGCAGCCATGGCAGAGAAAGCAAGGTCATGTGCTTCATGCCTTTTGAAAGAAGAAAAGGCTCGAGGCTCTTCAATCTCACAGCAATTTTTCTTCTTTTTATATACCAACCAAGACAGGAATCAGAGGCAGGGAACTTGCCTGGGCTGGCTAGTGCCTTTTGAATCCGTCTAGATTCTCGCTCTATTTGCAGTCAAAAAGGCTTCCACCATATGGCCAGCAGCCTGGAACCCATTGCAGAAAGTCTGCCCACCAAAGTCTACATGGGGAAATGGATCAAGTAAGCTAGCTGCCCATGTAAATATAAGGACTGGACTCATTGGACAATCTCCCTACTACCCCCCTTCCCCACTAGAATACCAAAGACTTGTTTTATAAGTTACAATTTTGCTAATGATATAGTCCAATTCTTATAAATTGTTGATTCACTGACTTTTCATCAACTGACCAGGAGTATCTTTTATATATCACACTACTAGGCATAATATTATCTATTAAAAACACTGTTTTCTCCCTTTTGGAAAAAGTGGAAAAGCAGAGTTGCTTCACAGGCCCAAGGACCCTGTTGCCCTTGGGAGAAATTCCATTTTCTGGGGCCCAGCAAAGAGCCAATGAGGAAATAAAGGACAAGAGAGTAAAATCACATAAAATGTCTTTCGTGTAATTCAGCAGTTATGTCCTCTTTCTGGTTCTCAAATCTCATGATCTTTATAAGTTTAATATTTCAGTAAATCAAATATCTATTAAACACCTACTGTGTGCTAAGCACTGAATAAGGAGCTGAATAAAGGTGCTACCCTCAAAAGGAAAAAAAAAAAAAAAGATAAGTGTTAAGGCAGAGTTTGAAACCTGACTCTAAAGACAGTTTTTTTCCCTGTAATACACTATGCAAGGAAAAGCAAAATGGCCAGTTTGACTAAACCAAATTGCACTGAAAGGCTAGCAGTAGGTAAGCAATCTTAAAGATAGTTGGAGCCAATTGGGAAGGTTTTTAAATGCCAAAGACAGATATCCTAGAGGTAATATGGAGATGGTATTTTTTTTGTGTGTGTGTGTGGGGGGGGGAATTAGGTTTTAGATCTCTTTCATAGTCTGATAAAGCCTATAAACTCTCTTCTCAGAATAATGCATATAACAAGTATAATGAAAATATTAACAAAAAACAATAATAATGATAATTTATATTATTTAAGGTTTGCAAAGTACTTTACAAATAGTATTCTATTTGAAGCTTTTAACAACTATGGGAGATAAATGTTATTACTATCCCCATTTATATAGATAAAGAATTTGAAACCAACAAGTTATATGACTTACATAGAGCCACATAGCTCTAGTAAGTATCTGAGGCTGGATTTGAACGCAGGTGAAAATAAAGGTGTAATTTTCCCTGTTCAAATTCATGGATTCACTGGAATCTAAGGAGTCCGGGAATCTTGGGCTAAAAACTTCACATTGTATTAAATATGTTGAGCAAGAGAGTGACCTGAGTAGAGCTGTGCTTTAGAAATATCATACTAGCAACTAAGAAGAGGAAAAATGAGAGAAAAGGAGAGACTTGAGAGAAGGAGACCAATTAAAATACTAACTGCCAGCTAATAAGAGCCTGAACTCTGCTGATAACCACTTGAATGAAACAGAGGGGATGTTTTGGATATGTTAAGTCTGAGAGGCTTACAGGACATCTAATTCAAAAACATCCAATTGGCTGTTGTGAATGATATCGATTTTCCAAGGAGAAACCAGGGCTGGATATGATCATCTCTATAGTCATAATAGGTAAGTAGATGGCTCAGTAAGTAGAGCATTGGGGCTATAGTCAAGAACATCAGAATTTAGATCAAACCTCAGACTCTTACTAACTTTGTGATCTGGTAGGTCTCTTCACCTCTGTTTGCTTCTGGAGAAGAAAATGGGAAACCACTCAATTATCCTTGCCAAAAAACAAACAAAAAAAAATTCTTATGGAGAGTATTGGCATGACATGTCCACAAGGTGACAAAAAATCAGACATGACTGAACAACAACAACATTTTATAATAAATAGAAACTATGGTTGCTGAAGTTTCTGAGAGTATAGATTGTAGAAAGAGAAGAATGAGAATTTCCAAGACCAAAATTTGAGCTATACTTACAAATAAAGTGTGGATTATGGATACTCTGCTAACAAAAACAAACAAAAAACAAACTGAGGATGAGTCAGATAGGTAAAGCATGAAAATTCAAAGTATGGAGAGTATCCTGAAAGAAAGGGTGATCAGTAGTTACAACAGCTGCAGAGAGATTTAGAAAAGATATTGGATTAGCTATTAGGAAGTCATTGGTAACTTTGGAGAGAGCAAATTCAGTTAAGTGATGAAGTCAGAAGCCAGATTTTAAGGGGATAAGTGAATGAGAGAAAAAGAAGCAACCATATGCTATGTTTATACACTTTTTCTCAATTAAATGGAAGATAGCTAGAGAGAATAGTGGGGCCAGATGAGTTTTGTTTGTTTTTGTTTTTATTGCTTTGTGATAAGGAATACCTGGATCAATTTCTAACCCACAGGAAAGGAAAGAATAAAAAGGGAGAGCCTGAAGAAGTGAGAGTATATCCTGAGTATAAACAAAGTATGAAGTTGTTCTGGAGAACAAGCAGCTTTACTAAATAATAGTTTCCCTAGCGGTGGAGAAGTAATGTAGTAGAAAAAGCATTGTTATTTGAAATCGGATTCATAGTTTAATTTTTAGCTATGATACTAACTTGTGAAGTCAGCAAACATTTATTAAGAATATACTAGGTGATGTCAGATTGGCTAAGATGACAGGAAAAAATAATGATGAATGTTGGAAGGGCTGTGGGAAAACTGGGACACTGATACATTGTTGGTGGAGTTGTGAAAGAATCCAACCATTCTGGAGAGCAATCTGGAATTATGCTCAAAAAGTCATCAAACTGTGCATACTCTTTGACCCAGCAGTGCTACTACTGGGCTTATATCCCAAGGAAATACTAAAGAGGGGAAAGGGACCTGTATGTGCCAAAATGTTTGTGGCAGCCCTTTTCATAGTGGCTAGAAGCTGGAAAATGAATGAATGCCCATCAACTGGAGAATAGTTGGGTAAATTATGGTATATGAATGTTATAGAATAGTATTGTTCTATAAGAAATGACCAGCAGGATGAATACAGAGAGGGTTGGAGAGATTTACATGAATTGATGCTGAATGAAATGAGCAGAAGTAGGAGATCATTATATACTTCAACAAACATGAGGATGTATTCTGATGGAAGTGGATATCTTCAACAAAGAGAAGATCTAATTCAATTCCAATTGCTCAATGATGGACAGAATCAGCTACACCCAGAGAAGGAACACTGGGAAATTAGTGCAAACTGTTTGCATTTTTTTTCTTCCCAAGTTACTTTTACCTTCTGAATCCAATTCTTCCTGTGCAACAAGAAATTCGATTCTGCACACATATATTGTATCTAGGATATGCTACAACATATTTAACATGTATGGGACTGCCTGCTATCTAGGGGAGAGGGCGGAGGGAAGGAGGAGAAAATTTGGAACAGAAGTGACTGCAAGGGATAAATGTTTTTAAAAATTACCCATGCATATATACTGTCAAATAAAAGTTATAATTACAAAATTAATTTTAAAAATTAAAAAAAAAGAATGTACTAAGTGCCATGCACTATGCTACATGCTAAGAATATAGAGAAAGGCAGAACAAAGCACTAAAATCATAACCTTCTTTTAAGGAGTTCATCACCTAATGGAGGAGAATAAATTCAGGTTCCTGAGATAGAAAGTTTAAAATGCCCCAGATTGAGAAATGGATTCTTTTTTTTTAAGGATCAGCAATGAGGCCAGTGCCATTGGATCAGACAGTAGTGGAGGGGGAGTAAGGAAAGGAATTATGATCTCCACTGGATCATGTAACTGCCCTGAGTTTTAGTTATGTCATCTACAGAATGGACTTCATAATAATTTATAACCAGGTGGTTGTATGAGGAAAATACTTTGTAAAACTGAAGGTCTTCTATATTTGAAGGTGAAAGAATCAGGATGATTTTCTGTTAGAATAGAAATTATTCTCTATCTGTCCCTCTCCCCCTCTAATTAAACAACTTATTTCTTTCATTACTTCTCTGAGATTTTGTATATCTGGGTAGTCTGCAAATATATTCTGTGTTTACCAAGGCTTACTACATGACAGCATCACTGATTTTACTGATTTCTGAATTTGAATAAATAGCTGAATTATTAACTATTATGAAACCTTCACTTTGAAGGTTTCTGAAGCTATTCAGAAGCTTGGCTTGATTAACCCTACTGATCATTATTCCCTTTTCAGTTCACATCCTACTGACTCACAAAGTCTACCTTATCAACCTCTTTTGTTCTCAAAAGTGGATGGAGAAAACAATAGCTTTGGGGGGAGAACTATTTAGTGGTAGTTACATTTGCCTGGTTAAACAGTTTCTTTAGTGGACATTAATCTCTAAAACAGTGCTACTTGTTTTTCCTGGCTACATTGGATTTCACTGGACAGTTTTTTGTATGCTTATCACATATCTTTATAGGAAGAGAAGATACTTTAAAACTGCATAAAACTAATCATACCATGCCTAGTCAGTTCTCCAACTGATATCTCAAAGTAGAATAAAAATTATCTATGGCTGGGTTTGTTTGGAGTTTTATTTTATTTCAGGTCTGTTTGTTTTTCTATTTGAAATGTTTCACCTATTCATTCTAACTCCTCCTTCTCTAAACTCTTGGCTACTAGTTGTAGCTGGGAGGTGGGGCTTGTCAAGACCTTGGGTACCAGGCTCTCAGAAGAAGTCTTCTGGGATCAGGGGATCAGGGATCTCTCCAGGCAAATTTTCCTGTCTGTACAAATGACAAAGGGAAAAAACAGCTTCTCCTCTTCAGTGACCCTCTTCCCAGGGTAGGTGGGCTCAGGCAGCCCCTCTATTGTTGCTTGTTTTATTCTAAGAACCTCGATGAAATTGATCTCTGATTTTTGTAGTGGGAATTGCTGTCTTTTGTATGTATGGGGTCAAGGTGTGGATTCTGATAAACTTTTGATTCCTGATGAAATAGAACTGTGAACACTGCAGAATGCCCCAGGTATTGAATGAAAGAAACTCCTATTTGATAAGCTTTGCTTGCTGTTTCAATTACATAGATCTCTTTCAAAACCACTAAGCTTGTTTTTAAAAGACATTTTCCCCCTCATAGTTACCTCAGGATTGCTTACATTTTCCTACTGCCTCTAATTATGTTATTTAAATAGATTTTAAATGGAACTAGGGGTGATTCTAATTTTTATTCCTGATTAAATGTTCAATGCATCATTAGACAACCATTATATATTTGAGAATAGACATGAACATAATAGAAAATAAGTTGCATTTTATCTTTTAGCGTATCTTCTTACATTTAAATACCCCTTTTCCCTTCACCCCCTAAAAAAATGTAGTCTCTGGAAAAATCATGATATTGTATTACATAAAAGAGTGAAAAATACTTATTTTTAAAGACATTCAAAAAGGTTGTGGTTTTTGTAATTGGAGAGTGGTGGAGATCTGGTTGATGGTAGTCTTGGTTTGCTGTCACCTGGGGCAACAGAGAAGGCTCAGGGGAATTTATGCAAGAGTATTGATTGCATGTAAGGAGAAACCTGTGTTCTGGAGACCCTGACTATACTCTAGATAAGTAGGACAATTTGTGCTGTTTATCACTTAAATAGTTTTCCCCTTTACTTTTCCCACCTACAAGAGGGAGAGACTGCTATTCACTTAGCTTAGCTGAAATTTTCAAATTCATTAGTTTGATTTCATTAGAACATATTATAAATTCATTATAAATTATAAATCCTTTTTTGCTATGTATTTTATAGTAGGACCCACAATTGGGTAACTTGAGGAAAATTGTTCCTTTTTGAAATCTGACAATGAAATACTAAAGCCAGAGAAGACTCCATTCACTTTTGCTGTAGATCTGATTATTCACTAATGTAGTTTGAGCTGAATTTTACAAGAAAATGAGAATTTCCCCTGTGGAAGCATAGCCATAATATAGAAAGGTCATTACTTTAAAAAACATTCTTAACTTGGAATTATCAAGGTGATTTAGAGCATTGAGTTTTTGACTAACCTGATTTGTATAAGTTATTAATAACACTGTTAATTCATTGGAAAACTACCATTGTCACTTTTCTTTGTGTCAGCTAGTTTAGACCAGATATTGTAGATGAGATTATCTGCTTCATCCAGTTCAGTAGTAGCAAAAGATAGTCACTTCAGTTTCTTACTGTTAACTACAAAAAATTACTTAATACATGCTCTGCCAATTAATACATGTTATATGTGCAATTAGATGGGCATAAGTTAATAGAACAGTAAGGCAGGAAGCCTCGAGTTTGATTCCTGTTACAATCACTAACTAGATGTAATCATAAGCTAATCACTTAACTCCTTTTTGGCCAGTTTTTGCATGTTTAATGGGGAGGATAATACCATTTGCCTCTCCCTCTCCCTCTCCTCTTCTCTTTTCTCTGATATATCTAATGATGGTCTAGTAGGTAGATCAGAACTGATTTAGCTTTATGGGCCATGGTTCCAAATTGCTTTCCAGGATGGCTGGACCAACTCACAATTTCATCAGTAGTACTCTAGTGTGCCTGTTTTCCCCTAGCCTCTTCGACATTCATCACTTTTATCTTCTGCCTCCTGTCTCTCCACATCATTTCATCTAACATGCTGCTATTAAAATTATTTTCCTAGTGTACAGGTCTGACCAAGCTGCTCCCCAATTCAGTAAATTCCAATTGCTCCCTATCATCTCTGGAATCAAATATAGAATTCTCCCTTTGCTTTTTAAAGCCTTTCACTATCTGGCTCCAATTACTTTTCTAATCTTCCAGTAACTATATTCAAACTATATTTTAATAAATATAATCAACCTATTTTGCCATTAGTGTCTCCTTACACAAAGTACTCTATCTCCTGATCCAATATATTTTCATTAACTCTCCCTCATGTCTGAAATTCTTTTCCTCCTCATCTTTATCTCCTGGCTTCCCTGATTTCCTACAAGTCTAAGCTAAAATCCTATTTTCTTCAAGAAACCTTCTTAATGTTAGTGTCTTCCTCTGAGATCATCTCAAATTAATCTTGAATATAACTTTTCCAAGTTCATGATTTATTCATTAAAAAGTGATATTATAAGCAAATTAGAACATAGGATAGTTTACCTCTCAGATTTGTGGAGAAGAAAGAAATTTATGTCCAAAGGAACTCATAATTGAACACCAGAAAGGTAATTTTGATCATATAGAGTTAAAAAGGTTTTGTACAAATAAAATTAATGCAGACAAGATCAAAAGGGAAACAATTAATTGGGAAATAATTTTTACATTTAAGAGTTCTAATAAAGGCTTCCTTTCTAAAATATCTAGAGAATTGACTCAAATTTATATGAATTTAAGCCATTCTCCAATTGATAAATGGTCAAATGATATGAACAAAACAATTTGTAGATGAAGAAATTAAATTAAAACCATTTCTAATCATAAGAAAAGGTGCTCCAAATCACTATTGATCAGAGAAATTCAAATTAAGACAACTCTGAATTACCACTAAACACCTCTCAAATTGGCTAAGATGACAGGAAAAGACAAGGACAAATGTTGGAGGGTCTGTGGGGAAACTGGAACACCAACAATGTTGGTGGAACTGTGAACAGATCCAGCCATTCTGGAGACCAATTTGAACTGTGTCAAAAAGTTATCAAACTGTGCACACCTTTTGATTCACCAATGTTTCTATTGGGCCTATATCCCAAAGAGATCTTAAAGGAAGGAAAGGGACCCACATGTGCAAAAATGTTTGTGGCAGCCCTTTTTGTAGTGGCAAGGAATTGGAAACTGAGTCCATGCCCATCAAGTGGAGAATGGCTGAATAAGTTATGGTATATGAATGTTATGGAATATTATTGTTCTGTAAGAAACAATCAGGAGTGAACAGCTAGGTGGAGCAGTGGCTAGAGCACCAACCCTGAAGTCAGAAGGATCCGAGTTCAACTCTGATCTCAGACACTTAGCACTCCTTAGCAGTGTGACCCCTGGGTGTTAGGATTACAAGGTGATAACTCAGGTTGTCTGGGGAATTCTCTAGCTCAGAATTCACACCTCTGGTTTGGGCTTTTAAAGGGAGTTTACACCTTTGGAATTCTGAGGGAGAGTTTACATGTTTAAAGGAGTTTGCACCTTTAAGAGGAGCAAGTTCATTGGTTGAAGTGTTTCTCACAAGCCCCGTCGAGTTCTCACTAGCCCAATCTCTGCTACAATAAAAGAGAAGGGCAGTAGGGCAAGGAGCAGTCTGACTGGGAGATTGAGTTTAGACGGTG
Source organism: Sminthopsis crassicaudata (assembly GCF_048593235.1). Taxonomy (NCBI): domain Eukaryota; kingdom Metazoa; phylum Chordata; class Mammalia; order Dasyuromorphia; family Dasyuridae; genus Sminthopsis; species Sminthopsis crassicaudata. Next base: position 133,375,520 of record NC_133617.1, on the reverse strand, counting down.
GTCTGGAAGAAGAGTTTATTTAGGCCGGGAGAAGAATAAGACTTCCTGGAAGAACTTCAGGGAAGCTCGAGGAGATTCGGAGCCGGGATTCAGGAAGAAGAGGATTCAAGATTCTACCTTCACTCTGGCTGGAGGCTCCAGAAGCTTCCCAAGAAATCTGTTCACAGAGGAAAAGATTTTACAGAAAAGAGATCTCCTCCCAGAGAAGGATTATAACTTAGAGACGACAGGACCATTACACCTGGGCAAGTCACTTAGCCCTGATTGCCTCAGCAACACAAACAAATAAGAAATGATCAGGAGGATTATTTTAGAGAGGCTTAGAGAGAGTTACATATGCTGATGCTAAAGTGAACGGAGTAAAATCATAAGATCTTTGTGCACTGCAACAACAATATTATACAATGATCAATTCTGATCGTGACTCTTTCCAATAATGAGATTATTTATGCCAGTTCTAATGATCTTGTGATGAAGAGATCCATCTACATCCAGACAGGGGACCCTAGAAAATGAATGTGGATCACAACATAACATTCTCACTCTTTTTGTTGCTGTTCGCTTGCATTTTGTTTTCTTACTCTGTGTTGTTTATCTGATTTTTCTTGTGCAAGAGAATTGTATTAATATGTTTATACATATTGAATTTAACATATATTTTAACATGTATAACAAATTGGGTTGCTTGCCTCTAGGGGAAAGGGTGGGGAAAAGGAAGAGAAAATCTGAAACACAGGGCTTTGAAAGGGTTAGTGTTGTCAAATTATCCATGCATATATCTTGAAAATAAAAAGCTTTAAATTTTTTTAAATGACAAAAAAAAAAAAAATACACACGCACACACACACACACACACCTATATATATATATATATATATATATATATATATATATATATATATATATATATATATATATATATATATATAACTTGTCGATTCAAAGCCCTCCATTAGACTATGAGCTTCTTGGAAGCAAAGAATCATCTTTCTCTCCTTTTCCTTCCTTCTTCCCTTCCTGCCTTCTTTCCCTCCTTTCTGACTTCTTTCCCCTCCCCCCCATCTCTCTCTCCCCTCTTTTATTAAATGCATATTATGTACCAACCATTGCACTAAATTTGAGGGATACAAATGCAAAAATAATGCTCTCAAGTTACTTCACTCTAACAAGGAAAACAACCTGCAAACTATGGTGTACAAACAAGATATATAGAGGATAAACTGGAGATAATCATGCAATAGCATTAAGGAGGATTAGGAAATTCTTATTGCAGAAGGTAGAATTTTAGCTGAGACTTGAATATGTCCAGGGAATCCAAAAGATGAGGTTAACAGAGTTAGAGAATTCTGAGCACATTGACAAAAAATGGCACTTAATAGGTACCAAATAAATGCTTTTTGACTTGTCATCATTGATTTTCTATTTTACATCCATCAAAACTGACAAAGTTAAATTTTAAATTTTGCTCTTTTTTCATATGATTATTGATAACTTGGATCTCTTTCTTTGAAATCTAGCTGTTCCTATCCTTTGACTATATTCAGAAACATTTCTAAACTGACAAAGTTAAATTTTAAATTTTGCTCTTTTTTCATATGATTATTGATAACTTGGATCTCTTTCTTTGAAATCTAGCTGTTCCTATCCTTTGACTATATTCAGAAACATTTCTTAATCTTTAAAATTTGAATTAGTTCTTTAAATATCTAAGAGATGAGACCTTATCAGAAAAACTTTTTACAAAGGTGGTTTTTTCCCATTTATCTGTTTCATCTCTAGTTTTAAGTACATTATATTTATTTGTACAAAACCTTTTATTTATATTTATAGTAATCAAATTTGTTCATTCATCTTCTGTGAGCCTCTCCATAACTCTTTCAGTCCTGAACACTTCTCTTATCAATAGGTCTGAAAATAAATTAGACTATTAATAGGATAACTATTTATAGGACAACTATTTATAGGATACATTATGGTGTAAATTGGGGGTCATACCATAGAAAGATACTAGTATTATATTTATGAAATATAATTCCTTTTAGTCAGTAACTATTATTGAAGTATGGGATGATGGTACTGGATCATCATTAGTGATTCCAAAGTATAAATCTTTACTTGAGATCATATTATCAGAGATTTAGAAATGAAAGTTATAAAAGTCATCCAGTCTAATCCCATAATTTTAGAGAGGAAGAAATTGAGGTCAAGAGGTTTGCCTTAAATCATCAAAATAGTCGAAAGGTGGAAATTAAACCAATATCCTCCGATTCCAATGTTAGTGTATTTTCCATTGTGTTATGATGACTTTCCAGTGATTCATGATAGTGGATCTCTACTTGAGACTCCCTATAGTAAGTTACAACACAGATTTCCTGGTTTATTTAAAAATAAAAACAAAACACTGGATTTCAGTAAAGTTTAAACAAACACAAATTAGAAAATTCCTCAGTGATTCTTAAAAATAAATGAAGTAAATAAGCTTGTTCCCATCTGTATAAAAATGTAAAATAGCTTTTGCCTTTTAGAATAGATAATGCTTACTTATGCTCTAGCAAGTCACTTGTTAGTTTGCAGACTTGCTGCATTGTTCCCTTTGTTTTTTATTGTGATTTGTTTAGAAACTTTAAACTTAAAATGTAGTTTTAAATAAAGTTGGATTTATCTGTAATTTTAAAAAAAAATCAACAAATGAACTAGTCATAAATAATAATATTCCCATACTACTTTAAGATTTATAACTTTCTTCACAATAACCCCATGAAATAGCAAACATTAATATCCCTATTTTGTAGTTAAAGACACAGAAGCACAGAATGATAAAGGAAGCTGCTCAGGTAACACAGTTGGGATTCAAACTCAAGTCTCCTGAGTAGAAGAATAGTATTAAGGATTTTTTTTCCATTGCATCACTATTTTTCTTTGTATATTAAAGTACACAGGCACCAACAAAGAACAAATGGAGAACTAAAAAAGATTTTTTTTAGAAAGTTTATTAAATCATCTGGAGAGGGCAGAGCTACTAACTCCCTCTGGGCCCCTAACCTGTACATTATATAGAGTTCAAACAAAGGCACAAGCAAACAAAAACTGATTTGTCAACATATGGATAATTTCCAGATAAGACACATAGATTGATGAAAATATATATTTCAAGAAATTGAAATTTTCTTGCATCAGTCTTTGGCTCCCCTAGAAGATTTTTGAGGTCAGAATAACCTGAATGTCCTAAGTTAAACATTAAACAATTCTGGTTTCTAATCAACCAATCTATTCTCTGAGCCACACAGGGCTAAATTCAAATAATGCACTAAGGTTTTCCAGATGCAGTCACCCTTTTGCAATAACTCTTAAGTATTACATATAACTGGTTATATTAACCTTTTAAATTGATCCTGAATTATTAATACAGTTGCTAAAAACTTTACACAGTTTATCTTCAAAACTTGACTTCTGGGAATTGGAGTCTAATCTTAGATTGGAATCCCCAATTTTTTAATAACTATTAACATAAGCAAGTGAGCTCATCTCTCTCTGCCTCAGTTTACTCAATTCTGAAATGGAGATACCTATGTTTATACTACCTCACTGAGTTCCTATGAAGAAAATGCCTTGGAAACTCTGAAGTGCTATAGAAATATGATTTTTTTTCTTGTATAGTATGAAAAGGCATTTTGATTATAATATTTTGTGTGATAGATATTTTTGTTGCTATCTTATGATAACAGTAACTTATATTTATCTCATTATGTACGTTATCAGCAATACCCTCTATTCACTGGAGAACTGCCAGCATTACTTTGTTCTCTGTCAGACAGACCAGATCCATTTTGGAAATGAGGAAACAGGATTGGGAAGATTATATCAACAGTACCTAAAACAGGCCCAGCACATGGAAGATAAATACTTGCTGATCAATTGTTTAAGTGCCCTACCAGTAGTTATACATTCGGTATCATAGACAGGACTAGAACTCAAGTCCTCCTATTTACAAGTTCAGGTCTCTGTGCAGTCTTTTCATCCCCCAAGCCTGAGTTTCTTTGGGATAGATTATTTCTTTATTAAAATGCACTTTCCCCCAAAGCCTAGAACAGTGTTTTACATGTATTTGTCACTTAATAAATGTTTCTTGTATTAACCATTTCACCAATCTTTAAGAGAATAAAACTGTTCCTTTACTTTCTTTTTTAGCCAGAATTTAAATATAAATTTCATATGTTATCTACTTAATTGGTTACTTTCTTATTCAGCAAAAGACTTTCTGTAGAAAGTTCCTGGGAGAGTAAGGTAGGGATTCCAGAGGGAATTGAAGTTACCATATCTCCTAAACAGTTTTTACTACAGCAACAAAAACCAACTGGTTTTCTCAGATTAGATGAAATAAATACTCCCCAATATTCTAAAGAGATATGATTTAGTTACTGTGGGTGTCTTTAGCACTTAGTAAATGGTCTTCTACAGTTGCTGTGACTTAAAAGGGAAAACAAATCATCCAACTTAATGATAAGACTTTTTGAATAGTGAGTCCTGGGCAACAAATGCATAGTCACCAGCTTATATTTAAAATATTTCCAACATATTAGAGTTTTCTAGAGCTTGTGTTCCATAAGTAGAGCTTTCAAAAATTAACAGTCACTCCTATACCTTATTGCAGTAGAATAGGACTTTAGTGGATGAAAGGAAAAAAATTTTTAATTTTTTAAAAAAAACATAAATGATGCAATTTTCAATTGTCAATAATTTATGAAAACTAGTAACAATACTAGATTGTCATAAAGTTATTGACACTTAAAATGAAAATTGTATCTATGATGGCTTGTAACAATATTATGGATCACTTAGGTAGCACGGTGGTTAAAGTGTAGAACATAGTGTCAGGAAGACTTGTTTTCCCAATTTTAAATTTGACCTCAGACACATACTTGTTCTGTGACCCCCAGGCAAGTCACTATTCTGTTTGCCTCAGTTTCCTCATCTGTGAAATGAGTTGGAGAAGGAAATGCCAAATCATTCCAGTAATCTTTGTCAAGAAAAACCTCCAAAAGGTGTCATAAAGAATTGTTATAAACTATAACAATATTAAAGTAAATGAATAAAAGCATATTATGTGCTAAGCATAAATACTTTCATTTATATACATATATTATCCCATCTAATCTTCACAACTACTCTATGAGAAACATATTAAAAATATCCTTATCTTCTTTTCAGAAATGAGGAACTTAAAATTTAGAGAGGCTAAATGACTTTCTCATGGTCCTTTAATTTAAAAGTGTCAGAGCAGGAAATGAACCCAGGTTTCTCTACTCTTTCTAAGCTCATTATACTATATATACTGCCTCAATGGTTTACATATTTAAATAACAAATTTTCCAATCTTTGATATTTGAAATATATACATGGAAGGTTATTTTGAGAGTATGTGCTAGTTTATACAGAATTTAAGTCCCAAATAATTTCACAGAGATTAAAAGATTAAAACTGTGCTTCTGGTATAGTTGAAGTTGTCTTGAATTGGGGAACAAATTGAAATTCCTTAACTATATTTCTATGCTGTACAACAAAATCTCTCTGTTCTCTACATCTGTCTTCATTGTTTTTAAAGTTTCAATTTAGAAGTTCTAGTGAGACAGAGGTACTTGGGAAATGTAATGGCTGTTTGGTATCCTGTTTCATTTGATATTTTAAAAACATTTTTAGGGAGACATTGAAATGTACTATATATTGCCTAGACAGAAAGAAAAAAATAGGTGAGGAGTTTGGAAAACATGTCATAAGCATGGTATTAAAGCATAATAATAATAATAGCATTTATGGTTAAAATTTAAGTTTTTTAAAATAATTACATATATATGTATATTGAAACATCAGATTACTATTTGATAAAATAAATATGAATTAATATAATTAATTAATATAAATTTATTAATAATATAAAAACAAAATTAGTGAAACATACAATGTAATAAAAATAATACAAATTAAGATAATAAAAATACACATTACTATAGATATAAATATTGATGTCAAATTATTATTAATGTATGAAATAATAAGTATTATCTTATTTGATCCTCTTAGCAACTAGTAGAGGTAGGTAGGTGCTATTTTTATCCCTATTTTGCAGATGAGTAAACAAAGGCTAAGTGACTTGTGAAGTGACTTTTTGCTGAACTTTTCCCCCCAGAACTGGACAAATTTATCTAAATAAATGCAAAAACCTGATAGTGTCTGTGAAGCAATATATAAAAAATGACATTTCTCACAGGGAAAGGGAAGGGGAGAAAATGAGAATGCTCTGAAATGTTAGTTTCAGTGGTTTTCCATAAAGCTGGAAATCCCAAGAGTTTCTTTTCTTATTTACCTTGGAATCAAATGATAGCTTTGTTTCTCTACATTTTTATGGTTTTCTGAAATTTTAGTTATTATTTATTTTTCCAGGAATTACTGCAAAACAATCTAGCCAAATGGGGGGTGGGGTTAAAATCTAAACAAATATGACAAAGAGAATTATCCTGTTGATATTCTGAACATGTGTCTGTAATCTTTCTATGTTTGAGGACCATATCCTAAATGCATGAAAATTGGAAGCAGTTTAGTCTAATTGTTGAAATTTCAGGTCTTAGATAAATAAACACAGTGATGCTATGATTAATATGGAAAAGTCAAGATTATGTTACAAAATCAGTTTTTCCCATTTTATTCAATTGAATTTTATCTAATGGGATATACATAAGTTATAGACGTCATTGTGCATGTAGTCACTATGAAAGTTAAACAATTAAAACAGACCCAAGGATTCATAATTATATTATTTGGAGTTTTTGAGAAAATTTTTGTACATAAAATCACTTGCAAAAAAAAATGCCAAATTTGTTTGTAAATCATTCTTAAGAATTCACATCCATTATTTAAAACAATTTCACAGAATTTTCATAGATAAATATATGAACTTTTAAAATTATAGTTAGGATGGCTATTTGAAAAGTTTTAGCTGAATTTGGACTGTATATGTTGTATAGTCTTCCAAAAAATAACAAAACCCAAGATTCATATTTTATATCCTGTTATTTACAATATGCTATTTAGCACTTACTTAAAGACATCATCTCATATTTGTTGAAAGTAATAACAGACTCTAATCCACCAAATATTTATTAAATGTTTTCTTATGTAAGGCACAATGCTGCTACACAATATATAAAAGTAAAACACATCTATCCTTGTCCTGAAGGAGGATCTATTCTACTGGGTAGAAATACATATTAACATCTGTATGATATATATATATAACCTATATTTGATTTTCCCACTATATCTAGATCCATTTCCAGTAGTCCTGATCTATGTCTTCCTTCTCCTAGATCCAGATGATTCTAGAGGAGAGAATGCGACTGGTGACTTTACAAAGCTCTGTCTCACTTAAATCCAATTCACTTGCAAATCAAGACATCATCTTCCTGACAGTCTGATTCTCATTGAGAAAGAAGGACATACAACAATATCTGATTGCTTACTATCTTAAAGGAGGGAAGAAGGAAGAGGAAAGAGGGAGTGATGAACAAATGGATAGAATTTGGAGCTCAAAACTTAAAAAATATATATTTTAAAAATTATTTTAATATGTAATTGGATGAGAGGGAAAACATAAAAAATGTAAAAAGAAATTCAACTCCAAAACATGCATATGATGAGTTGAAGAGAAAGTATACAAACATCTATGAAAGGAATGCAGTCTCATAGGAACTAGGGTTTCCAACAGGCAATGGGGAGCAAGATAGTATTTTAGGTCTTCAAAAATATTGACAATAAACTCTTTTCTGGGTATGTAAAGAGTCAGAGAGGGAGTCCCTGCAGGCACATCATCAATACTTTAATGTTAAACTATTCTAATGAACTGTTATAATTGGATCTACAAAAGTGAAACATTCTGTCAATTATCTTGATGATTTAGCCAGAGGTTTTTTGTTGTTGTTGTTGTTTTTAACCTGAATTAACCACATAATGAATACAAAAGCTTTGTTGCTTGCTTCGTCTCAAATATAGACCTAAATTACCCAGTTTTATGCTTTACTTCGTTAGTGTTGTCCTAGTCCTTTGATGTCTTTGACTGGGCTGTCAACTAAGATTGTCACTAAGGTCACTGGTTCTTGCTGGCCAGATAATAAGCATTGGGTAAGGGCCTTGTGAGGTTAAATAGGCAGCCTTCTGATCTGCAACATTTGCCCTTTCTAAAATAAATTTCAGAGCTTGGGTGCCTTAGTTGTGTAATCTTTCATTCAAATGCCTTGAACATGTGATTGACTGTAAGAATATGAGAAATTAAAAGAAGTACCAGAGACATAGGTGAAGCCTAAGTACCTCATACAGGTCTAGCAGAAGTTAGACAGCAAGTGTCATGAAAAACTAGATAGTGCTCTTAATGTACTTCAAGAAACAAACCTATTGAGAAAGAACCAGCAAGGCTGTAAGTAACTTAATATAAGCAATTGCACTGAGCTATTGTCTTCCCCATACCTTTTTTCTAGAAACCTGCTTCTTGAAGGAGTCCCAAAGGTCCTCCACTTAGGAGAATTCGGTCATATTTTCTTGGCCTGAAGACAGGGAAGAAAGAGGGGATGGCATTTGTAAATATTATCAGGGTTATTCAAAATGTAGGTGAATGGTAATTTCTAAAAATAATCTGCTAGGCTATTCTAACATCTCAAGAAAAATAATATGTTTTTTAATAAATGCTTGGAATAATGATTAGAAATGATGCCCAAGGTACATTGGTCCGTCTTAAAATTATAATTTAACTGTATTTTAAATACATTTGTAATCGTTCATGACTATGGATGATGTTTCCATAAAACAATTTCCCATTGGATAAAGATAGATATCATGGCTGAAATTACCTCATATCATTTTATGTGTGCCTCTTTTGTCCCACTATGAAAGAATAAGCTCCTTAAAGTCGGGCACTGTTGTAGTTTTATTTTTGTCTCTCCAATTGCCATAATAGATAGAGAGCTGGCCTGAGTCATGAAGACCTGTGTTCAAATCTAATGTCATATACATTTGAGCTGTGTAACTTAGAATAAAATATTTAATTTCTCTGAGCTGTGTTGATGGAGTTAATTCTTCTCATAGGGAGTTCTTTAAATCACTTGGGTCTGATTAAATAATCATCCCTTGCACCTGACTTGTGATAGGTTCTTAATAAATGCTGATTGAGTGATTTATCATTTTATTCCTCAGTGTACATATTTTATCACCCAGGAGAATTTTAGGTCTTTGGAAATGGATATTATTTCATTTTTGTCTTTGTATCCCTAGTATATGACATAATGCCTTATATAGTCTTTTTTAAAAGTTGTCTTGATTTTTTTTAACATTACAAATACTTGCCAATACTCTCGTAATAAAATAAAACAAAACAGTAAAATTAACAAAATAATGACCTCACATGCTATCTGTGTGACCTTGAACAAGTTACATAACTGTTTGCCTCAGTTTCCTTATCTGTAAAATAAGCTGGAGAAGGAAATGGCAAACTACTTCAGTGTCTTTGCCAAGAAAACCCCAAATGAGATCATGAAAAGTGAAAAACAATTGAACAATGACAACACCCCCCAAAATAGTGACTTCACTGGAAAGTGCATGCCATCTTCCATGTCTGTTATAAATTCTATTTTATTAAGAGAAATCTATTTTCTCTCCTTCCCATCTTCCACTCTACTGAGAGAGAGACAAACATAGACCAAGTCAGAGAGAGACAGAGGGTCCCTAGGATCAAATATAAAGTCTTTGTGATTTAGAATGTTCACAACCTGGCTCCCTTCTCCTTTCCCCCAGTCTTGTTATTGACCTTTTGATACTCTATAATAGAGCTATATTAGTCTCCTCTCTTCCCTTCTCCTTCTCTCTCTCTTTCCCCCTCAGCCTCCCTCTCACACACAAAGCATTCTACTTTCTAAACTCTAATTGTACCCCATGCCTAGAAGGCAATTGTGTTTTGTTTTGTTTTTTCATGATTAAATATGCCTAAGAGTATTTTTAAAAATCAACAAACTAAAACTGACAATTTTCTGCCATCCAGGAAGCAATAGAAAATAAGCCCTAAAGTGATAGGGATTTTCCTCTAGTAGTTTTGTGAGTGATATGATGTTATCACAATATGTTATGTAATATTTACAAAAAAGACATCTTTCTAGCAGTTAGAATTATAACAGCAATAGACTTCTATTACTTTAAGGTTTTCCAAGACTTTCTCCTTTGAATTTCACCATAATTCAATGAGAGTATTGTATTATCTCCATTTTATAGATAGAAAAACTGAGGCTATGAAAGATTGAGTCATATGCCTAAGTGTCAGGAGTTGGATTTTAACCCAAATCTTTCCTCCAAGTCTAGGTACCATTTCTGCTATGCTATGTTGCCAGTTCTAGTAAAAAAATTAATAACATAGGCATTTCATGATATTTTTTGGAAACACATAATACATTTTCATAAATTATGATATACTTTCTTTCATTGGAATTGTTCTAAAATTCACTTGTTTTGTTTTAAGATACAGTTGGATATAATGAAAATGGCCTCTTGATTAGGAATCAGACCTATAATTCTTATGTTTTATGGACATTTTGTACGAGTCTTACATCAAAAGAAATTGTTTCAATTTTGAAATAATTTACTAATAATTGGTCCTTTCATAAATGCCATGTTTCTTCCAGGTGGAGAAGTATTTGAAATTAATTGTAGTAATGGTTCTGCAAGGAAGATAAAAATGATAGTCTAGAATATAAAGTAGAAGTCATGGCTTGGAGTAATAATGAAGATAATTAGATAAAAGTGATTTGTTTTTTGTTTTAATAATCCAAGTTGTGATAAGGATATAGCTGGGCTTGTAGTCAAATAGCAGAAGAGGCAATGGTCTGGAGTCACTCTAAATTTGTAGTTAATTAACTTTTTTTTGTTTGTTTTTAATCTGGTATAGTCAGCCACTTACTACAAAAGGAATTGTTTTTGTCTGTTTCACATGAGTTAGCTAATTCTAGGGGAAAAAAATCAAGGCAAAAACTTCAATTGGTTAAAGTGTTTGAAAATATTTGTATGCTAATGTTTGTCTAGATTATTTTTTATTTCTAATGACCCCATTTGGGATTGTCTTGGCAAAGATCCTAGTGTAGTCTGATTTCCTAGCTCATTTTACTGATGAGGAAACTGAAGCAAATGCTTAAGTGACTCACTTAGGTTCTGAAATGTCTGAGGCTAGATTTAAACAGGTCTTCCTGACTCTGGGCCTGGTACCCTATCCACTGTGCACTCGCTGCCACTAGATCATTTTATTTGAACTAAAGAAATACATAGCATAGAGTAATGGTTGGAGAACTTACCATAAAATTCAAGAATTCTCTAGTTTAAATCCTGACACTTTGTAGTCTATGATTAGGGAGGGGAAATCACTTAACCTCTGAGTGCCTCAGGCAACTTTATATAGATTATAAATTGATGATCAGCTTTTACATTGGTAGATAGTTTTCTTCTCAGAGGATCTATGTCCTTACCAAGGAAATCACTTCTTAATTCCTCCCCACACACACACACACACACCAAAAAAAAAAAAAAAAGAGAGAGAGAGAGAGAGAGAGAGAGAGAGATCTTGTAGTGACCATGTTAATAACCTTGGATATCTTAGAATCAGCGGAAGTCAGGATAATAAAAAGTCTTTAGTTGCTTTAGTCTTTTGGGGTCACTGTCAGGGGATTAGATACAGGAATCTCCACACTTCCTTTCTCTCTCTCCACCGCCAAAGAATGATCCTGCTTGTCCTATTGCACCCTCTGATCTTCCTTCCCCCTCTCTGTCCACACCCACAGATTGAGCCAGCACAGAGTTGAGTAGGGTCATCCTCCAAGCATATGTTAATAGAGAATTGTCCAATTAGTAATTAGCCTCAAGTGCTAGGTTATCTTGCGTTAAGTGCATCTGCTCAGTTCTAGCCCTTTACAAGATCTTGAAACTCATCAATCAAAAATAACTTAGATCATTTGTGCAAATGTACCTCAAACATGAAGAGATAGGTAGATAAGAAACCACTACTGAACTTGTGCCCAATTCTCTCCAAGGGCTGTCAAGTTTTCAGGGGACAGACTATCCCAATACTACTTTTGAAAAAGTCATATCTCAATATCAGTGGTTAATATACTATGAAAGGAGTTTTAGCCAGTGCCAAATGACCCTCTTTAAATTGATTTTTAAATGCTCTGTGGAGAATCAGACCCCAGAGTCCCTGATTCCTCATTCCTGAATAAAGCATAAAGTTATTCTGCTTTGCTTTTGATCTCCAATGATGTGCACCAACCCCATGGAATTCAGTATCGACAGAAATGCTACTAAAGGGACAAGAAATGACCTGTTCTGGATTAATCCTTCAAAATAATATCTACCAGATACAGTTCCATTTAAAATAAGTTAACCATTGAATATTTCCAACAGTTCTATAAAAAACAGAACAATAATGGACAGCTATATTTTGTTTTATCACTTCTCAATTGTGTGCTCCTTAAGGACAGGGACTATTTTTGTTTTCCCTTGTGGCATCAGCACTTGCCACTGAACTCAGATGGCTTCAAAAGACAGAATGAAGCTGATGAGTTTGTACAACTTTGCCTCCTTTAAATCCAACTCACTTGCAAATCAAGACATTATCTTTTTGTTGTCTTTGGCACTCTTCTAGAATGAAGGGTAAACAACAACAGCACCTAACACAGTATCTGGCAAATATTAGGCACTTAATAAGTATTGGTTGACTGACTGGGCCCTACTCAGATATTTCAACAGGGAAAACAATTCAGGGGTATGAAAATAAATGTAGTCAAATCCTGTTATACATTTTTCAGCATTCAACAAATATTAACTATGGATCATATGCAAAACAGTATAGGATAGATGAAAAGATAAATAAATATGATTCCTTAACTTAAGGAATTTATAATCTAATAGGGGAAATAAAGCATGGATACAAATATATAAAATATTTAATTGGAACATTTAAATTGTATTGAGGTATTATGAAGTACTATGAAAAGTTGACTAAAAATGCATATAAATTACTATACAATAATTTGAATGTGTAATTTTCACTGGTTTTTATTACTAACTTTATAGAATAAATAGAATAAGTCTAATAAAATTTTAAATATCCCATTGAATTGTGTGGGATAAAAAGATTTCTGTCAAAGAATTATAAAGAGACCACTTAAAAAATTCTGAGTCACTAGAGAACATTAAAAATGCAGAGAAAATGATATGAGTCACCAAGATTTATAAGAAAGTTCAGTAGAGAATTGAACACAGAGCTTTTCCTTTTATACTTTGTTCACTAACCTGCTTCCTCTGACAATTATAAAATCCATTCAATGAATCAGATGATCATTCTTCATTTTTATTTCCTGATCATCTTTTCATTAGGGATTTTCTGGGTTTATTCCATTGTCTTCAATGGAAGCAAAAACATTAATTACCTTATAAAGCATTAGATTATTTTAGCAATAAAAGAAAACTTAAAAACTTAAAAAAATGGAGGAAATGAATGAATTTTGATCTCCCTAATAACATTAGTCTGATTCATACCGATAAAATAATAGAAGTTGAACATTTTCAATAGCTTTACCCTTCTTAAAAAGGAAAGAGACAAATTGAATTTAGTTTGATATATTGCTGCTTTTCTCCAGTGGATGATTTCATCTGAATTGGAATTTTTTTTTAAAATATAGACCATTCACCTATCATAAAGAGCAGTTTTGCTGCACATTGATTCTCTGTATCACTAAGCCTGGCAGAATGACAACCTCAAGCTATTTGGAACTCTTCTAAGAATACTGCCTCATAGTGGGAGTAGGCTTGTGAATGTGGAAAAAGTCCCAGAAAATCACAATCCCAAACATTTCAAGAAAAAAAAAAAGCCAACTTTTACCATTCTCAGAGGTTCAAGTTGTTGACAGGCCCATGAGTGAATACGTCCTTATTTCTTTCATTGAAAGGCACAAATAATTAATTTCCTTCAAATTTGTAAGAATTTATCTGAAATTCTCTGTGTTTAGTGGACACTGATGTTGATATAAAAAGAGGACATGTCCTAGGTTGAAAAAGTTGACAGGTATGTATTTTGAATCCTCCCTGATGTTTTATTGGATTCATGACTTTCTTTATTTTCCTTTTCTGTCTTTTTTCTATTTTTTCTTATTTTATATTTAGTGCAATAAGTAACTTTTTAAAAATCTAAAAATAAAAACAAAAACAAAAATCTTGACAAGTATTCCATCAATTGTAGATATCACCACCTTTTATGGTTTGTATCAGTATGTAAAGCAATAATTTAGAATTTAGGCTAAACCTAAAATTCATCTGGTGGGTTTTACTCCTGTCTCACATTTTCTCATTCCCTTTTCTTTTTTCTTCTTCCTTTTTCCTTTCCCTCTTCATCATTGTTATTCTCCAGTCTTCTGATTTCTCTTCTTCCTATAAAATTTTAGGATAAGAAGGCCTTTTGGGCCAAGTCAAAGATCTTCTAGTCCTTTGGGGGCTGAAGAAGGGAACTAAGAAATTTCTTCCTCAAATCAGTCTTCCAGCTTAAGTTACATTCACAAGACCAACATCAAAATATACTATATACTACTTAACACAAACTTATTGCACATTTTGGACAAGGGCTATTACCAATCCCGTATTGTAGCTGACATCTTTAAGAATAGCAAGATGTTCCAGGATTCATCACTCTCTCATATTGCATGAATTCTTGGATGATTTAATTGGGGCATCCCAGAAAGGAATGAAGCAGGAAACATAGCTGGTCTGGACACTTCTCATAAAATGGAGGCTCTGGGTGAAACTGCTAAGTTTTATGAAAGGACCTCAGGGTCAGAATGACCTTGATATATTTAATTCATCCAAAGCACTAGGTAGAATGTAGGCTTTGGTTAAATACAATCAGAAAAAAATCTATTGAAAATAATTTCAATAAATTTAAGATAACTCTCAATATAAACCCTAAAAATATAGAATTCTTATGTCCTTGCAAAGAGGATGAATGAAGATTGATTATAAACAAGATCTTCTTTAGGCTCTGTGCCATTGGAGGAAGACTCTGCTATGACATCTAGTTAAAGTGACGGATATGATCATTCACTTCTAGCAGAAACATCCTCTGCTTAGGCTTCAAAAACAAATCACCACGAAAGGCAAATACAATGAAACTCCAGAACCTTTTTCTACTCTCTTCCTGAATTCTGAGGCAGACTAATGCCTTCATAAATTAGGGAATTTGGGAGGTTAGGAATTAGCAAGAAAGCACAGTCCTCACAGGGCAGAGCAAAAATTGTACCTTTCATATCTGGAGCTTCCATTTAAACATGAAATTCATTTCCAAAATCTTTTAAAGTCAGTCAATAAATATTTTTAAGGGCTTGCCATTGGGTCGGACACTGTATTAAATACTGAGAATACAAAGAAAAGTAAAAAAGGCAGTTCCTGTCCTCAAGGAGCTCACAGTCTAATGGGGAAGGCAACATATTAAAAAGGTGGGGTGGAAAGAGAGGTCTATGACTATGACTATGAAGCTGAATAGTAAATGAGGAGATGGAGAATCTGGGAGGAGCTTTTCAATGTCTATATAATACAGTCTCCACTAAGAGGAGGGGAGGGGGAGGGAGGACCCTAGGAGCATTGAGGAGGTTTGAGTTTCAGAGTTAATGTCATCTTACAGGATGAAAAGTTTCTGGAGAAAATGATGTCTGGAAGAACAGCCTGGACTTTGACATTTTTTGCTACAAAAAAATTTATTTCTTTAGTTTCTTCATCTATAAAACCAGGAGATTATACTCAATGGCCTCTGAACATCCTTCTTCTCTTTTTACCTTTTATACAAGGATAGGCAGTCAGGTTGGACAAATAGATAGAGCAACCTGATGGCAAATCCAGCCTCAGATACATACCAATTATATAATCCCAGGAAAATCACTTAATTTCTGTTTGCCTCAGTTCCCTCATCTGTAAATTGAAGTAATAATAGCACCTACTTCCCAGAGTTGTTTTGAGGATCAAATGAGATGTTTGTAAAACACTCACAGTATTTAATAAATATTTTCCTTCCCCTTCTCTATGATTCAATAAAAGAATAATAACACTTACATAGAACTTTAAGGTTGACAAGTGACATATACTATTTCATTTGAGCCTTGCTACAACACACTGAAGTAGGTATGCTTATTTGTTTCCATTTTCCAAATAAGAAAACTAAGACTTAAAAGTTTAGTGAAATGCTCAGAGTTATTTATTTATTAAATGCCTATGTATAAGACATGATGCAAGATGCTAGAAATACAAAAGTAAAAAAAAAATTACAACCAAAACAACTAAATTATAGTAGCATGCCTCTCTTTTTTCAGCTTTGTTGTTCTGACTAGAGGCTGCCCTTTCCAGGAACTTCAAAAGATATAAGATGCTGCCATATTGCTGTAGCCTGAAATACATAATTAGATACACATCAAACATGATAACTAACCCACTTATTAATCACATAGATACAAATATGCAGGGTCAATTTAATAAGTGTTTCCACAATAGAGTACAGTTCCTCAGAGGTACCAAATAACTACTTCGTCCTCTAGTTGGTCTTCCAATTTACTTGTGTTTCTGAATACAGAATTATAGAATATTAGAGAATTTTTAAAGGCTAAAAAATGTCATATAAACAAAAAGAAAGAATAAAGGTAACCAAGATCACTATCTATTACTGTCCCTAGTATACCACTTTAGTATTTTTTTCCTCATAAAACTTTGAGATTTTACAATCTAATTACTTCATCTTATAGATATAGAAATTGAGACCTGGAGAACAATTATTTGTTCAAGATCATATCTCAGTATCATAATGAGGTATCAAAATCAGGTTTCAGATTTCTCTCATCTACTGCTTTTCCTCCATTCTCTATGAGTCTATTATCACCTTGACTATCAACCCAAGTAACTTGTAATGAGTTGTCTGCCAAGGTTAGCTCTATGTGAGTTTGTGAATCTTCCCAAAAGTAATGGCACAATAATGTCATGCCCTTTTTGACAATGTAAATAGTAATGTCCTTACTCCTTATGTCCAAATAAGGATGGCAACGTTTGTCCCTTTTCATTTTCACAAGGCTATTTTATGAATCTGAAAATAACTTCAAGTTTTCTGTTATCACCATCATGAGCAGTTTTATAAGATATAAAATAGACACTAGAGAGACCTAGAATAGACCAAACAATAGACTGGAATCTGGGAGACTTTTGTTCTCATTCCTTCTGTCTAAACAATTTATCTTTTAGCCTTTTAGAAATTGTATACAAAGATGGAAGAACAGAACCTGAGTCATTATTGGGTCAGAGGTAGGGCTAAACTGTGATAATCTTTAAAAAGCACTTTGCAAACTCTAAATCACTATAGAAATGGAACTATTATTATCATTATAATCATTATTCTCCAAGTGGTACCTGAGAGCAGTTTTCTAAAGACCCCAATCTTGCACAAAGACAGAATCAGTTCCCTTGTAAGGTAACTGCTTGAAGGCAAGGTTATATGTGATCCTGAAATAAAACTTTTCATCTATAACATAAAAATGAGTTCCTAGACACTTATCTTTGACATTAAAGAGCCCATGCCATTTTCTTCTTGATCTTTTGGGGTAAAGAGAAAGGTTTTAAAAAGGAAAATATAATCCCTTCCTAAAAATGAAGTAGGCACACAAGTAATATAAAAAAATGCCCTAGGAATTTTTTTAATCATGGACTTTGAGTACCCTGATAGGAAGGCTTGACTCATGACCACAGGAACTGTCCAAACATTATAACTTATGTAGACACCTGTGGAAAGATTTGAAAGTGAGTAGAAGAGAAGGTCTAGTCCTTGTCTAGACACCCAGTACCCTTGTGCTGTGTGATAGATAGCTACTGAAGCCAGACCCTCTTTGAGAGTACACCAAGTTTCCCAATGTTGTAGCAACCAGTGATTATGCTACGTAAAGCAAATGAAATGGAGTGGGGCGGGTTTAGAGTAAGTGTAGCTAAGCACCAGCTATCAATTGTACATTCTTCAGTTTAACCATGTTGTAGAACAACAACCAAATATTTATTCAAAATCAAACATATGAATACAAGATGTTTCTGGCAGCACTTGTCCATGTTGTAACTCATTACTTCATAGAAGCCTTGGTTCGGAACACTTTGCACTATGCATGAAAAATACTGCCAGAAATACCTCAACTCAGATTTGAGATGGGGTCATGTAAAAATTTCTCTGGAAAAAAAGGGGTTGCAAATGGAAAAAGTTTAAGAAACTGTTCTAGAAATTTGTATATCTGGGGAAAAAAATATAGACGAGCCCTGCAAATGATAACTATAGGATGACTAGTACTATAGATTAAATCTGGACAGAGGATTTCAGGGATCATTTAGTAAGGTCTTGAGACTCCAAATCCAGCACAATGACTTCAAGACAGGAGATACATTGGAAATGTCAGTTTGAAGAAACAACTTCAATGTTTTATTTTGGACTCAGATTTATTTATAATGGATGAAATGAGGTACTTTTTCCACTTAAATTCCTATAAAAACCTCTGTAAGCTTTCTTCCTATTGTTGAGAAGTAAACTATTATTGCTTTCCTCTAAATACATAGATTTAGAGGAAAAGGAAAATGAAAAAGATTTACTCTTAACTGCAATTTTAGCATTTTGTAGTTAAAGCATGTTATTATGAATGCTCAACAGCATTACAAAATATTCTATTTATAATCTAGTTGTTTCTTTAAAAGCCAATAATGGGGAAGGGGAGAAAAAAAGAAAATAAAACAAAACAAATTCAGGAAAAACTGCCAGACCTTTTACAAAGATCTCAGTTATCTATTATTTAAAAAGGAAGAGAAAAAGAAAGAAAGTAAGTAAAAGAAAATAAAAGACTTCATGAATACATGAAGTCCATGGTGAATAGTGACTAGTTCTTATTTTATCTTCTTAGATTTATACAAGCTATACCCCATCGTATAATATGGCCCACCATTGTTCCTATCTCTGGCTCTTTTTGTACTTATGATTAATGACATTAAGATTTGATAAAATTTATTGATCTCTTACTCTTTTGTGTCCATACTAGCTGGTAAGCTTTTTTACCCACAAGCATAATTCCTATTGCCTTCAATCATATTGCTCTCCATAATTCCATACCACTCATAAATGGCTGGCATTCAGTGAAAATTTATTGAAGGATTAAAGGAACAAAATAGACTTTTTTGTTTTTATTTGCATTCTAGTGCTTAACATAGTCACTGACACATTGAATCTGTTTAACAAATATTTAATCAAATCCAATCTAATATAAACTAATATAAAATAAAAGTTTCATAAAATGGTGTCAAATTACCCTCAAAGTAAATAACAACTATGAATTGCATTAAATAGTTCAGGCTATCTAAAAGAGGTATCAGTATTTGAAAATATATTAAGTAAAATTAGAAACATTTTAAAGTAAAACTAATCCTTATTAATATAAAATAGAATCTCAGATGATATCCAGCTCAATTTCCTTTTGACTGATAGTTAAATAATGGCTTTTTTTTTCTTTTAACTTTTAATTTAACATAGTTTTCTTTTTAAATTGAGTTCTTAATTCTTTTTGTAATAATAGCTTTTCACTTTTCAAAATACATGCAAAAATAAATTTCAACATTCACTCCTGCAAAACCTTGCATTCCAAATTTTTCTCTTCTTCCTTCCTCCCCCTTCCCTTAGACAGCATGTGCAATTCTTCTAAACATATCTCCACACAAAATATATCTTTCTTAACCTTTGCTTTCATTCCCTTGTTTCACTACAAGTAAGCAAAAGGATAACATTCAGAAGAAACAAAAGGCCTGGATAATCAAACAACTCAGTCATCAGCCCCTTAATAATCAAAAGTTCATTCTACTCTTAAATATCCAAACTAATTAAGTTAAATGCTAATTGCTACTAATTTAATTTTGTTGGAATTCAGAATTGATTATAATGAGTATTTTTTTTTAATTTCACTGAATAAACTCAGAGATAAACTGAATCAAATAACTTACTGTATTTGACTCTGGTGTATTCATCTCTGCTTCTGTGCCCTTAATTCTATGTTCCTTGTGGCCTGAGAACACTTGATAATCCCTAAATACCCAGGTTTGAAGATCCTGAAAGAATTTCAACAGAGCAATGAAATATCATACTTCTGCTTACAAAGAAATTAATGCTTCACCAGCTAGAAATTTCCATATTTTTCTCTGGACAAGTTATATACATATTTGTAAGGTGTGAGTCATGATACAGAATCCCTTATATTTAGAGCAAATACATGTTCCATATGTTTCCCATTCTTTGAACAAAAATCCTCCCTATAATATTCTTGACAAATTTGTAAGCCTGTTTTTTTTTGAAGATTTCTAATAAGTGGGGGATGTCCACTACTTCCAAACCAACCCATTTTCTTTTTGGACAGCTATAATTGTTACAATTTTCCCATAAGCCTAAATTTATCTCTTTGCAGCTTTCTCCAATTATTCCTAAGGAGTCTCCCCAGTGGGACCTAATAAAACAAGTTAATCCCTTTTTCACTAAACAGTCCTTTTAAAAACTTGAAGTCAGCTATCCTTTCCCCTCCCCAAGTTTTCCCATCTAGTCTCATCTCTAGTTCTTTAAACAGATCCTCATAGAGCATAGACCTTTGGTTCTTTAATATCCTGCTTGCTTTTCTCTGGAATTTCTCTAGCTTTTTACTGTTCTTCCTAAAATGTAATGCCCAAAAGTGAATTCAATAATATAGATAAATTATTCAGAAATCTACCAGTATACATACATGTTTCTCTGACACATGCACGGCTTTGCACCCCAAAACATGAAAGTTCCATATTTTGTGATCTCAATCAAGTTTAAATAAGTGAAGGGAATAGGATCAAAACCATTACCTCTTTTCATATTCCTGATGAGTCTGATGGTAACTACTCCCTGGCCTTCCTTTAGCCTCCATTTGGAAAAGGAGCTCTTAATTTAGGGCTTACAGATTATCAAGAGTCCAAGAATAGATTTCTGGGGGGGGTCAATAAATTTGTGGTTTTGATATTTTGATGACTATTTCAAAATAATTAGCTTCCTTTTTAGTTCTGTATATCCCATTTTATTGTGTTTAAGAACATTATTCTTAAAAAGGGTCCATAGATTTCAATAGCTTGCCATGAAACAAAAAAAATGATTAAAAATCCCTCTTATGAGGGTTGGAACTGAAGTCTGACTCGCTCATTTACACCTTTTCTAAGGAAGGAATGCAGATATCTACACACACAGTCTTCTTGAGCTCCCCCTCCTAAGCCTTTCCTCTCTATGCCTCCCTTAGTCATGGTTCAGAGTATTCCCATAGTTCATCTATCTCCTGAAGGTGTCCTGTAGATTCAGTGACCAAAGTCATCACTCACTGACAGCATCCAGCCACTTGAGGAATGTTACCCTTCATTTATAGTCCATTTTAGAAAGAAAACCACTTAAGGTCATTCCCATTCCCCTGAGTGCTCTAAGATTGTGAAGTCAATACTCTGAAGTTCTTGATGCACCAGGATTTCCTTTTGCAAGGAGGGCCTTGGGTGTGAAAAGAAGTGGGAAGAAAAAGAAGAGAGTCAAGTGTTTATAAAAGCATAATAAATAATGGATGGTAAATAAACCTGTTTATTCTATTCCTTTAAGTCTTCCTAACAGAGTGGCACTTCTATGATAACTATATTAGGCAGAAGCTCTTAGGGGAGCTGACAGCTTTTCTAAAATAATTTTAATGAAATGCAGTCACAACCACTTTACTTAGACAAGATTACTTTTAACTGATTAGTTCTCAAAGGGACAGAGAAGCCTCTATCAATGTTAGAACCCAGAGAGATTAAATTAGACTTACTAAAGAAACCAGACTGATTCTTGTAAGAGGCCCTAATGAGTCGGTTCCTTTTAATGGCATCTTTAGCCTTGCCTGGGACAGTCTACAAACTAAAGATTAAACATCAGAAAACATTTCTGCATGATTCCTCCTTGAAAAGTTCAATTAGCAGAATTGTGTGAATATTTCTCTAGACACTCAATAATAATATCTAGCATTTATATGTCACTTTAAAGTTTGCAAAGTGCTAGGCAAATAGTACATTTTATCCTCACAACAACCCTGGGAAATAGATACTATTATTATCCTTATTTTACAGATGAAGAAACTGAGGCAGACATAAGTGAATTGACTTGCCCAAAGTAGCACAGCTAATACTAATTGTAGTAATAGTAATGGTAGGTGTAACAATAATAATAACAATACTTATCATGTATAAAGCTCTATTTTTATGTCATTTGAGATAATGATTATCTCATTTGACCTTTAGGACAACCCTAGGAGGTAAATTCTTTTGTTGTCACCATTTAACAGATGAGGAAACTAAGACAAATGTAGATGAAATGATTTGTCCAGGTTTACACTGCTAGTAATAAGAATAATAATAAATATTTATATAGTGCTTAACTATGTGCCAGGCACTATGCTAAGAATTTTCCTTTTATAATTGTTATCTCACATGATCCTCACAACACTTAAAGAAAGGTGCTATTGTTTTCCCCATTTTACAGATGGGGAAACTGAGACAGAGTTTAAGTATCTTGTTTAAGGTCCCACAGCTTCCAAGGGTTCAAGGCTTAGATTTGTCCTTGAATCCAACTCTATCCATTAAGCCCCTATTATTTTATCTGTTTCCTTCATTTTTGAAAAGGACCAATGATATAATAGAGTGATGTCTGGACTTTTGTGTGAATTGTATTTAAGTAAGCAGAGTTGCACAGAGTTATCTCTTTTTTTCAGAATCATCAAAGTCCAGTGGCAAGACAAAAGTTAAGAAGACTGGTATTGACCCAGGATAGAGTATATGACCTGATCAAGCTCTAAGCACTCTATATATCCTGTTTCATCTGCCTTCTTGGCCATTGGAACAAATTGTTCTCATTTTCCCATCCTATCAGGAAAGTTTTCACATGCTTAGGGTAAACTTCCTCTTAACTTACCTATGGGTTTGAGATCTGTTGGTTATCCTTATCTGATGTGTAGCTCTGTTATGATACAGGAGCCACTTGCCAGTGGCTGCTGGAGGTCTAACTCAGAGCTGTAGAATGGTCCCTTCATGTGAGAGGAGGAGGATGATGTTACAAGGAGATTGAGAGGCAATTGCTGTTCTCAGACGCTCCACTGAGAGGCAGTTGGATTGTCTGACCCCTTTCCTCTTTCCACTGCCTTCATTCCCAGTTCACAAGCAACGCCTGTGTCAGCAAAGGCTGCTTCGCAACTCTTTCAGGTGTTATGATTCACAGCTGTGGAGGCTCTCGGAGAATCGACCTGCTCCTTCACCTAGGCATGGTCTTTAACATAGCTCATCTTCCTAGATGGTCTGCTGGAGTGTGGCTGTACATACTACAACTTCTTGGAGCCACAGGTGAGAGTTGGGTGAAGATGGATGAATAGCTCTGAAAAGAGTTCAGCAAGCCTTTATAGCAAAGATGGTAGTCTTCCTGAACACTATTCTCTTTGTCTTTGGATAGATAGAAAGACAGATAGATATAAATAGATGTGTCTGTCTTATATCCCCTGAGTATTTGTAAATTCCCTGAGGCAAATAGGGCAGAGGGAGTCTGGGGAAGCTTTATGTCCTCATCAGGCAGCACACTCAGCATTTATTAAAGTCTTACTTGGAAGTATCTGTACAGGTTTTACTTTTGTGTATCTATAATACAAGGCTGAAGTTTAAACCAAAAGAACTCTCAAGAGATCTGTCATTTTAAAAGCACTAATGTTTTCAAAATGCCTTTGATACATGATTTCATTTAAGCCTTACAAAAAAAAATAGATGGAAACATTGTCTGCCTTACCCCTCAATCCCCCATTTTACAAAGAAGTTGACTGAAGCCAAGGTATGTTAGAGCAAGTAAGTAGCATAGTGGAAAGAACACTGGACTTGGAATCAATAAGACTCACATTCTTAAATTCACACACGAACTAGCATTGTGACCCTGGGCAAGTCACATAACTCTACCTCAGTTTCCTTATCTATAAACTGAGCTGGAGAAGAAAATGGCAAACCACTCTAGTATCTATGCTACAAGACCCCCAAATGGGGTCATGTACAGTCAGACATGACTGAACAAGTACAAAAGGGACCTTAAGTGAGGTGGCCAAAGTCTTAAAGGTAGTAAGTGACAGAGGCAGATTTCAGACTCAGTCCCCGGACACCAAAAGAAAGTGTTTTTCTCTCTGAACCCCAATTTTCACTACAGATATGATTCCAGGAAATCAAGAGATTAAGTGACTAATGGGAGGGTTGGGAATGGAAGGAGGAGTGAAATGGTAAGGGAGAGGAGTGGACTGGAGGAAGAGAAAAGGAGGTGGCTAAATTGTAGCATCTAACCAGTTTAAAAGTATCAAAAAAAGGTTTCAAAGATAGGCCTGTCTCTTCTTTCTCTTGTATCCTTTCCATACAACACATGCTCTCAAAGAATTTACACGTATGTATAGGGTTTAGGACTGAGGGATTGGGGGGGGAGAATAGAACATGTATGTAGATATTTTTACTAGAAGATAAATTGTGATTAAAAACAAAGGAGAGATCCCTACAAGATGTTATAATGAAACTTGAGAAAACAGAATACTTTTAAACTGGACATCATCACATTCATTAGTATAAGGAGGACAGATATAAAAATTCACATTTCTAAAATAGTGATATGGACTTAGGGCACATAATCATTGAAGTCATAATTGTGAAGATGGAAGGTGACCTTCTCAGATTATTTTAAGGGAATAGGGCAAAAACTAGACAGAAGCAATTAAAACTGCATCAGTCTACAGTCGCTATGTGTGAGAGTATTCCCAAGGAGATCTCTCAATCTCTAAATCAGCTTGGCAGTTACTGGAAGAATGGCTTTGGGCAGATGTTTTTCAACTGAGAGGACAAAGGCCTTGGTAGAGTTATTTAAAGCTTTCATTTGTATTCTGCATATGAATACTAACTTAGAATTTGTAGGAACAAAATAAACTAATATAGAAGTGTGCTAACATGAGGGGGAAATAGCCTCAATTTTTAATGTGGCTATGTATAAATATATCTATATTTATGTATTCTCCAGCAAGCAATATCATTTCATTTATATTCCCTGAAGAACAATTGCACTTGCAATTATAAAATCCTAAGTAATAAATATGTACTTGCATATATACTTGTATTTTTATGGAAAAAATATATAAACAGTTTGAAATAAAGTTATCCAGCTATCGCAAGGCAAAAAATATTCTTATTCATAGATGAGTAGTACTAACTGAATACCAGAAGAAAATATTGTCTGTAATGGAGATAAAATAGTGGCCTTCCATTAAGATCAGGGGTAAAGTAAGAGTGCCTATCATCAGCATTATTATTCAATGTGTAATGATAGATATCCCAGCTATAGGAATAAGCAAGACAAAGAAATTAAGGAAATAAGTATAGAAAAAAAAAGAAGGAAATCATTTTAATAGATGATATAATGTGCTAGGTGATCCTTAAAGAGTCAACTGAAAAATTAATTGAAATAATAAACTTAATTATCAGCATTTCTATCTATATTATCAGCAAATCCCAATAGGAAGAGATAAAGAAACTACATGTAAAATAGCCATAGAAAGTTTAAAATACTTAGGAATCTACCCGATAAATATATTTTTACAGGAACTATGTGAACACACTACAAAACACAATTTACACAAAGATCTAAATATTAGAAGAAATATTAATTGCTCATGTATAGGCTTAATCAATACAGTAAAATGACAATACTGTGTCTATTAATTTACTTATTGAGTAACTTAACAATCAAACTACCAAAGGATTTTTTTTGTTTTATTTTTTGCTAAGGCAATTGAGGTTAACTGACTTGCTCAGAGACACACAGCTAGGAAGTGTTGCATCTGAGGCCAGATTTGAACTCAGGTTCTTGACTTCAGGACTGGTGCTCTATCCACTGCACTACCTAGCTGCTCAGAATTCCTTTTAAAGTAAGAAAATTCATACTTTATAGAGCTAGAAAAATGATAAAATTCAAATAATAAGAAAATATTAAGAATCCCAAAATAATTCATAAAAAAAAAAAATTAGGAGGAAGAGAACCTTAGCAGTGTGAGATCTTTATACCACAAAGTTCTGATCATCAATTTTGGTACTAATAATCAGGTTTATCAGTGGAACAAATTAGATACATAATAAGCAGATACAAAGGAGCACAGTAGCCTAGTATTTGATAAACTCAAAGATCCCACCTGTTGGTTCAAGGACTCACTATTGCACAAACTGTTAAGGAGCTAAATGGCAATCAGGTAGAAACAAGGTATAGATTCACTTCACATTATACATAAGATATGATTTGGACATAAAAGGTAGCATAAAAAATCAATTAGGGGAAAAAGGAGAAAATTACCTTTTTTATTATAGCTTTTTATTTACAAGATATATGCATAGGTAATTTTTCAACATTGAAGCCTTTTGTTCCAATTTTTTTGCAAAGCCTTTTGTTACAACGTGTCCTCTCCTTCCCCTCACACCCTTGCCCCAGATGGCAGGTTGACTAATATATGTTAAAAATGTTAAAGTATAAGTTAAATACAATATATGTATACATGTCCAAACAGTTATTTTGCTGTACAAAAAGAATCAGACTTTGAAATAATGTACAATTAGCCTGTGAAGGAAATCAAAAATGCAGGTGGACAAAAATAGAGAGATTGGGAATGCTATGTAGTGGTTCATAGTCATCTCCCAGAGTTCTTTCTCCGGGTGTAGCTGGTTCGGTTCATTACTGCTTTTTTGGAACTGATTTGGTTCATCTCATAGTTGAAGAGGGGGGCCACGTCCATCAGAATTGATCATCATATAGTATTGTTGTTGAAGTATATAATGATCTCTTGGTCCTGCTCATTTCACTCAGCATCAGTTCATATAAGTCTCTCCAGGCCTTTCTGAAATCATCCTGTTGGTCATTTCTTACAGAACAATAATACTCCATAATATTCATATACCACAATTTATTCAGCCGTTCTCCAATGGATGGGCATCCACTCAGTTTCCAGTTTCTGGCCACTACAAAGAGGGCTGCCACAAGCATTTTGGCACATACAGGTCCCTTTCCCTTCTTTAAAATCTCTTTGGGATATAAGCCCAGTAGTAACACTTCTGGATCAAAGGGTATGCACAGTTTGATAACTTTTTGAGCATGGTTCCAAATTGCTCTGCAGAATGGCTGGATGTATTCACAGTTCTACCAACAATGTATCAGTGTCCCAGTTTTCCCATATCCTCTCCAACATTCTGCATTATCTAGGAAATTACCTTTCAAATCTATGACTAGGGGAAGAGTTTATACTCAAAAAGAGACAGTGTGAAAAGTTAAAATGGACAATATTGATTACATAAAATTTACATATTGTACCAATAAAACCAATGTAGCTTAAATTAAATAAGAAGCAGACAAATAAGGAAAAATATGTATAGCATGTTTATCTGAAGGTGTAACCTCATTTGGGAAATGATCAAAGAAGTTATGATATATTAAATGTGATGAAATACTGTTGTACTATAAGAATTGATGAAGGGTATGGTAATAGGAACAATCTCGTAAACATGATAATTTCGAAAGACTTAGGAACTCTGATCAACACAATGACTAAATAATTCCAGAGAACTCATAAAATATAAAACACATCTCTTGATATAGATTTGGTGGACTTAGAGTACAGATTCAAATATATTCCATTTTGGACATGGGCAATGCAGGAGTTATTTTGCTGTGCTGTGATTTTTTTCCTTTTTTTATACAATGTGGAGAGGTGGAGAAATGGGGAAGGAGAGAAGCTTTTGTTCATATGATACAACTGATTACTGAAAAAGAAATGTAGGTCCCCATGCTTCTTCTAAATTCTAGCTCAAACATGGTATGGTTCTTTGGTTATGTGCCAAACTCAGATCTTCTGGAATGACAGTTTGATACTAAAAGTTCTATCTATTCAGCATCATACATAACTGAAATCTTATATAAAGTTTTTTGTGGTGTTTTTGTTTTGCTGTGCAACATAAATGTTAGAAATGGATAGGGGTATGGACAGGGAGCTGTAATTTCACCTGAATCAGGAATTCTCCTTGTTTAGGAAATTCTATTTACTGATGCAGGTTGGCACCTTTTGCAGTGATAATTGTAAAGAATTGTCTAGAGGTTGACAAGTGGCTTGCTCAGAGTCATAAAGCAAATATGTGTGTATATATATAGATATAGATATAGATATAGATATAGATATAGATATAGATATAGATATATAGAGATATAGATATGTTTCAGTAGTGGGACCTGAATCCATGTCTTTCTGGCTCTGATCCTAGATTTTTATTTAGTATGTCATACCACCTCTGATAGTTGTTTGTTTTGCCTGATAATTTAATTTCTCCAATCCATGTTATTTGTCAATGGTTCATGACTAGTCACTGACATTTTAGGCCTTTCAACTTTTTTATGAGGCAATTAAGGGACTTGAGCAGGGTCACACAGCTAGTAAGTGTTGTGTCTAAAGCTGTACTTAAAATCAGATCCTCTATCCACTGGGTCATCTAGCTGCCACTAGATTCTTGATAGAAAATTATCCTGTCTCCTTAAATTTCTAAGTTAGTTATGGGGGTAATTTGCATTATTCTTTCTTTGAGGGCTATAAACAAAATGATAGAGAAAAATTTTGAAGCAGAATATTAGAAGGGATTAGTTTGAAGATTGGTTCCCAAGTTTATAAGGTTTATTGTTGATAGCTAGCAAAACTTAAAAACAGATATACAGAAGATTATTCAACTAACTGGCTGACTCTGGAAATGAGGAGAGGTGTCAAAATATGGGCAACATATAATAAATAAATGGATAGATAGATATGTAAGTAAATTGAATGAATGAATGAATGAACAAATAAAAAATTAAATGGAAGAATGAATGAATGAATAAATAAGCAAAGGAATGAATGAATCAATGAATAAGAAAAGAAGGGAAAAGAAGGAAGACTGAGAGCAAAGAATGACATTAAAGAAATGTACAAAAAAGCTATAATAAAAAAAGAAATGTACAATGAAAAAAGATTTGGTCTTGTATTGAAAGTGAAGGTATCCAAAGTGCTGCTATAACTGATATGTCCCAGATGACAAGAAAAGCTGAGAAAGATCCCACTATATTGAATTGACATATTGCTGTTGATTTAGAAGTTGGTCAGACATTGAAGGCACCAAGATTATCCAATATTTCCCAGACTATAATTTATCTTCCTTATTTCTATCCTACTACTGGATTTTGATGGCTTTGAGAGAATTAAGCTGATGACTTTGACAAAAGGCCAAGTAATTCAGTTCTAATCATCATCTTTTTGTTTTGTTTTCATAATAAAAATTATTAAAGTAATAAAGTTACAATATTTACCAATAAAGAAAAAGAAAATAGTAATAGATCATTTTGTTTAGTTAGAAACCTTATTAGTCTACTTTCTAGCTCTAACTACCCAGAATATGATATTGGCTTACTGCATATATGTCAACAATTCAGCTCTTCTGAGAGTCCTCTGCCCTCATGGTCTGCCACAGATCTAAGTGCCACTAAGTAGCACAAGATGTTTCAAAGCACAATTTTGCAAAGGTCACTGCTGAAGGTTTTCCTTCAGCTAAATTATATTAATTTTTCCTGCTTTAAGTCAGCTTTCAGTAAAGAATTGGAGCCTGTTTTCTCTCATTTTCTAAAAGTAAACTAAATGGAAAAACTTGTTAGTATGATAGGAAACTTTACTACTTGAAACCCAGGTATCTTTCTTTGTTGCTTCAGAGAATTTCATTGTGCTTTCCAAAAAAGTTTCTGTCAGCTTTTAGTAACTGTTAACTAGCTTCACTTTGAAAACAAAATGATGGGTTACTCATTAACCCAAGCTACATGACTTCAGTTAGGAAAAGTAATAGACCTTTATGATTTATTATCTCATTTGATATTCAGCAACCCTGAGAAGTTGCTATTATTATCCCAATTTTATATGTTAAGAAATTGAATCTAGGAAAGATTTAGTGATTTTCCCATGGTCACATGCTAGGAAATCTCTGATTCAAGACCTGCACCCAGGTATTGCTGACCCCAAGGATATCATTCTATCCACTGTGCCATCCAGTTGAGTTATAAACTGAGGATTTCTATAAGTAGTACAAATTACACAAGGAAATACAGAGAAAGCCTGAAGTACTGATCAGATTACTCCTTCAGACAAACAGGGAGGGCACTCATGGGGATCAGCTCAACCCCACAGTTCCATCTCTGTTCAAGTCTTAGGTAACCCAATCTTACTGTATTTAATCAGAAAGCCTAATTATTATGTGAAACCCCTGACACTGTCTTTTTCCTTTTTTTATATATCCATTGCTTAGCATAATTCCTGGCACGGTATAAGCATTTAACAAATGTGTTTATTGATGGCTGTTTTATTGTTTCTGTTTATAATCATCTAAACTCATTGCCTGTGTTTTCTCACTGCTTACTCATTCCTCAATACCTGACTTCTTTCACTACCACTTTAATGAAATAGCTTTCTTCTAAATCACCAATGATCCTTAATCACCAAATCTAGTTTTTTCTTAGTTCTTTTCTTCCATGACCTGCAAGAGGTTTTTGTTTTGTTTTATTAACACTGGTTGTTAATTCTTTTTTCTTTATTTTTCTTAGAATTGGTCATAATATTCTGCTCTAGCATGCCTCTTGCTTCTTGGGTTGCTCCATCTTAGTCTCTTCATTGCTCATCTTCTTATTCCCCAAGAATGTGTGTTTTTCAAAGCTCTCTCCTTCATTGCTTTCTGTTTTGTTTCCTCCCTATAAACTTTGATGATCTCATTTTCTTTCATTGCTTGTAGTCTGAAAACCTAAGTTTAAATACAGTTATGAACACTCACTAGCTTTGCAATCAGGAAGAAATCCCCCAGCTTCACTATCCTCCTGTATAAAAGAGAATAGGACATTATCTACTTTAAAAGACATTGGGGAAGATTTTTAGTAAATAGTTAAATGATATCTAAATATCTCTAAATGATATCTAAATATACCATCTTCATGTAATTGATACCCAAATCTTTATATTTTCCCCAGCTAATCATCATTCTCCAATTTCTAGTTGCCCTCTTGATCGAGATTTTCTGCTTTCATTTATAATTTTCAAAACTGTTCATTGTGACCCACTTCTTTACCACTCTCATACCCCCTAAAAATGCTTCTCTTCCTTAATTTCTTATTTTTTGTTATGATACCACAATTCTCCTGATGACCACAGTTAAAAACTTGAGAGCTTCTTCCTTCTCCTACACAACTCATAGACCTTAAATTGACAAATCTAATTCAGCTTCCACAATAATTGCTTCCTCTGTATTTGCCTCTTGCTTTCCACTGCTATCACCATATTTCAGACAGCATGGTGTACTGAAAGGAAGAAAAAATTGGAACACGAGGTTTTGCAAAGGTGAATTTGAAAAATGTTGAAAATGTTGGAATGTTGGAAAGATAAAATACTGTTGAAAAAATAAAAATAAATATAAAAATAATTTTATAACTTGTATTAAAATTATTTGCATATAGAACATATACCCAATTAGATCTTTGCATTCCTGGAATATAGCAAAATATTTTGCATAAGTAACTCTTTATAAATATCTGTTAAGTTGAATTCACCCTATGGTTTACCCATTCCTTTTCTTTTATATAATTCTGTTTAGTGGCTCAGGAATAGAATATTGTAGTCAAGAAATTGGAGTTAAGAAAATGTGATTTCAAATCTGATTCAGATACATATGGCAATATGACCATTGGCAATTGACTTGATTTCTCTGCTTTAGTTTTCTCATCTATTAAATGGGGTTAATGATAGTATCTGCCTCACAGATCACATGAGATGACATGTAATGTGCTTTGCACATATTAAAACACTGTATACATGCTAGCTACAAGTAGTTAGGTGGTTTTGTGGGTAGAGCACTTAGCCTGAAGTCAACAAGACCTTAGTTTAAATCTAGTCTTAGACATTTAATAGTTAGTTGTATGACCCTAGGTAAGTCACTTGACCTCTATTAACATAGATTCCTCAATTATAAAATAAGGATAATAATAGCACCTAGCTCATATTGTTGCCTTGAAGATAACATGAGAAAATTATCTCATTTGATTAAATAAGTTACATTTGGAAAGCACTGAGCATTACCACTTGGCACAAAGTAGGTATCTAATAAATTGTTTCCTTCTCACTTGTTCTTTAATTTAATTAAATATTTAATGCACTTTCCAAAACAATATGAGCCCTTTGAGGGAAGGAACTATATCTTTTTCATATTTGTATACGGCACATGATAAAAGACTAAGCATTGAATTTAATAGATGCTTAATATATTTATTGAGTTATTTATATAGTGTCAATTTCTCAGTATTTTTGTCTAAATTGCATTGTGTAGACCTATGAAAAGATGGGCATTTATTTAGTGATCATTGTGTATATTTTGTTTCTTGCTCTAATAGAGTCATGAATCAAAATATTTCATGCTATTCACATTCTCCATGCAAAATTTCACTTGCCTAATGAGTCTATACTGAAATCAACATTCTTAATTGCCATATTTCCTCAACTTCTACCAGAAAGGTTATTTTTAACTGAATTGAAATATGGTTAAAACTTTCCATACAAATCATATAGCTCTATTAAACATTTGGATGATTTGATTTTTTTTCCTATCTATATATAGAATACCAAATGTTAATAAAACATAAAAAAAAACTTTTTACATTCTAGTATTGAAAATGATCCTGTGAAGCATCTACTGTGTTTAAGTATCAGAGAGTAATTACAAGATAAGAGACCAGTTTCTGAAAAATTATTATCTACTTAGTTACATTATCTATTGGCTGTAATTAAACTCTTTGATATAGTCTGTTATTTTTAATCATGATTAGGTATTTATCACAGAACCTTAATTATTCAGGAAGCAAAAGTGATATATTAAAGTGCTATATAATGATTTAGCAATATAATAATAATCAATATGAAGACATTTATCTGTGTACATGTTAGATTCTCATAATCCACTAACTCTACCAGACTGCCTCTTCCTTGAAGTCAAGGGTTATGTAACTTTTATCTTCCTATCCCCAGTATTTAGTACTGAGCCCTGAATACACATTTAATATTTTTTTATTGAATCAAATTGCTAAATTTAGAATGGACACAAGGCCTAAAATTAAAAAGAAATCAATTCTCTAATTCAACATAAAGAGAAACTTTAGATTTTACTGGGAATTATAAATAGTTATATTATTTTCATAGTGCAGTATTTTTATTTTGGCATTGGCTAGCTTTGTTGGAAGATGCTATAGGAATTGTTATTGTCTATATTTTGAGCACTGTCCCAGTCCTTGATTTTTCTATATTTTTAGTAACTATAGTAACAACAAATTCACATTGATAAAATACCTTTCTGCTTTTGAAGTCCAAATTACTAAGGAAAAAATATTTATTAGTATTCAGCTGTTGGGATAAATTGTGGAAAGAAATTACAGATGGGGAAAACAACCAAGAAAATTAAGGCCCAGAAAAATTGGCTAATTTGTTGGAATCTGCCAATCACCCAATAATGTAATTAGCTAAACATTTATTAAATGCATACATAAGGTACTCACTCTGTAGGATGATAGACATATATAAAGTGAAAATCCTTGTCACAATGGTCCTTGACATATACACTTGTATATAATTTTCATACCAATATCTTTCATCCAACATTTTATTTAGTCTCTCTTGCTGCTAATGAATGTAACCATGTTAGTTACATTAATTTCTAATTGAAATGCTAACTCATATAACTTTTATTATAATAAAATTTCAAGCATATACATTTGTATATATGTGGGGAGGGAATGGCTGTACATTTCTTCTTTACTAGAGATATTCAAGCAAAAGAGATGACCATTTGTCAAAAGTGCTATGAGCATAATTTCCTAAATTTTTTCAACTCATGATCACTTTTCACCCAAGAAATGTTTATGTGACCCCAAGTACATGGGCATATAAAGTAGGTATACAAATCAAACATTTACTGATAAATTATAATTTTTGATCCCGCATTCAGTTACGAGAGCCCATATGGGATAATAAACCACAGTTTAAGAAGCTGGAGTTTTTTTATTCAGGTATAATTTGGACTAAATAGTATTTGAGGTTCCCTCCAACTCTGAAATTCAGAGATTTTGGTGTTGGTGAAGAATATTTCTCTTGTTCCTGTCCCTAGATATCTGGCATATCAAGAGATATTTTTAGTCTCTGTGTCTATGAATACAATGAATGCCTTTATAGTTAAGAAGATCTAACCAAATAAAAATTGAACAGAGTATGATTGACAGTAGACTGCAACTCAGACATTCTTTGATCATTATTCATTGAATATTAAATGTAAGACATCTTTAAGATAATTTAGTTCATTCTCTTTATCTCATAGATGAAGTAGTAGCTGAAGTGAACTGTTAAAGGTGACCCAACTTTTTTTGTGACTCAGTTGAATTAAAAATTCAAGTCTTACAGAAATCTAGTGATTGATAAACTCAAAAATCCAAGTTTTGGGAGGTAAGAACTCACCATTTGACAAAAATTGCTGGAAAATTTGGAAAAGATTTTGATGGAAACTAAACATAGATTAACATCTCACACCATATGCCAAAATAAAATCAAAATGGGTAAGTGATTATGAATCCAGTTGGGATCCCTTAAAGAAACTGTATTTCCTATTGATCTGTTATTCCTTTCAGATTCTTAGACCCTCCTGGCTAAGGCACATCCTCCCCAGACAAGTTGTCTTTCCAGGATGCCAGAGCCTTTGATTCAATTACAAATCCTGGTCAAAAAGCATCCCTTTGAATTCCAACAGGAGATCTGGGCTTGTCCCAGCTCCCACTGGTTCTAATCTGCTTGGGCTTCCCAACCCCCACCAAGATATCCAATATAATGAGCTTCCATCAACTAAAGTCTTTGCAGATGGATCTTGGTAGCTCACTCAGCTGCCAGGACTTTCTGTCCACTGAGAACTGCATTCTCAGTGCAAAACTCCATTTTCTGTAGATCTGCCACTATAGAAGCCGGTCTCTTGGAAAGCTGATTTCTATCTAACAAGAAACTTTCATTTTGCAACTAATATTCAGAAATGAGTGAATTCTTTCACTCCTAAAACCTGCGGCCAATTTAATGGGGATTTTTAATAACTCTCTTATAGCCAGTGACCTCTAGACCACTAGGAATCTAGACCACTCTAACCTCATCAATTAGACATAACAGGTGATATCTTAAGTAAATTGGTGGATTATGGGGAAAATATTAACTGTCAGATTTGTGGAGAAGAGAAAAATTTGTGAACAAATAAGAGATTTAAAATGGGAACGGGATATTTTTAGTTTTTGCACATACATAAATAAAGGATTCTTTAAGAATAAACTCTAAAATGATATTTTGCATGTGTGTATACGTGTTTTAATTTTTTGATATTTTGTAGAACTTAGTATTGAAGCATAAAAAACCCAAAATTGGAAAGTTTTTTGATGAATCTTTTATGAACGTAAACTATTCCTGCTTAATCTTTCACAATTGCCTCTTTAATGTAGAAACATCAAGGTAGTACAATGAATAGAGGACTGGATATAGAGTCTGGAAGGCTTGGATTCAAATCTGACCTCAGGCCAAAGCTGCAAGACTTTAGTAAAGTCATGTAATCTCTGTCTACCTTAGTTTTCCTTTTTGTAAAATGGGGATAACAACATTTGCCTGTCTTTGTAAGGACTGAAGGAAATAACTTAAGAACTTTACAAACCTCAAATGTTAATTGTAGTTAAATGGTATTCTCCAAAGAGCTTCCTATTTTCCAAGGCAGTGAATTCCTTATCTTTGGGGTTCTTTAATTTGGTGTTAGAGAAATTTTTGTTGGGAATATTATAATGTGGATTCATATTTCAAGTAGAGGACATTCAGTTCCAAAACTTATGACATCCTTTCATTTTAGAGACTTATGAGAAAAGCTAAAAAAGCCAGAGGGAATGAATTTGGAATTCAGCTAGGTGGTACCATTGATAAGAGTGCCAGGCCCAAAGAAAGATTCATCTTCCTGAATTCAAATCTATCCTTAGACACTTACTAGCTATGTGATCCTGGGCAAATCAGTTAGCCCTGTTTATTTCAGTTTCCTCATCTATAAAATGAGCTGGAGAAGGAAATAGTAAATCACTCCATTATCTTTGCCAAGAAAACCCTAAATGGAATCAAAAAAAGCCAGGCATAACTGAAAAGATTGAACAACAGTATATGCCAGGTGCTATGTTAAATTCTAGAGATATTAAAAAAAAAATTCATAGCAATTTCTGCTCTCAAGAAGTTTACATTCTTTGAGAGACAGAGAGAGAGAAGTGAAATATAGCACAGAGATGAATAATTTTAAGAGGGAGAAATAATTTTTTAGGAACATTTTAGAAAAGCTTTGCCTTGGAGGATAGCACTGGAGCTGAGTTTTGAAGGGAGATAAAGATTCTGAAGAGAGAGATGAGGAGGAAGTATATTCTAAGTATAAAGGACAGCTTTTGCAAATACTTAGAAGTGGAAAATAGAACAAATGGCTAGTATTTAGACCTGAGAGGGAAAAAAAATAATCTGGAAAGATAAAGTAGAACCAAGTGAGCTGTGGCAAAATTTAAAATGAACTGAGCTGCTTAGCAGAAAGGATGATGGGTCTTTTATATTGACACAAGTATGAATTTGTCTTCCTTCATTGACATTTCTAAGTAAGATGGATCCCAAGTAGCTTTATGTGAATGAAAAAGTCCATAGCATCTTTTCCATTTAAAACCTTTATTGCCAATTCCCCAGATTAAATTGTTTTGTACCAATTTAATATTGGGAATGTGAGTACAATTTATGCATTCTAACATTAAATAAGCATCTATGTCTCAGAACCACAAACCAATTTGTGTCATTCATTTCAATATTATTATAAATACGTGTGTGTGTGCATGTGTGTGTGTGTGTGTGTGTGTGTGTGTGTGTGTTTTCTCCATGTTCTTCATGAGAGAAGGGAGACAGCTCTAGACCTGTGATGTCATTAATAGAGACTTATCTGGGACTCCACTGAGGCAGAACTGGGATTCATTTTTATGTTCTTCTATTTGCAATCCATGATATTATTACAATTGAAATTCATATCAGGTTGTAAATCACAGACATAAAAGTTGAAG
Organism: Sminthopsis crassicaudata; assembly: GCF_048593235.1. NCBI lineage: Eukaryota > Metazoa > Chordata > Mammalia > Dasyuromorphia > Dasyuridae > Sminthopsis > Sminthopsis crassicaudata. Next base: position 133,338,115 of record NC_133617.1, on the reverse strand, counting down.
ATGATTTTTTAAAATTCCTTGTCTCAAACAGTTTATCCTTGGTTGTCGTTGTTGATTTGATGTTTTTCCCAGCTTCTTAGATTATAACATTTTCTAATTAGGTTTTAGTATTTTTTTTTACAATATTTATATAGAGATTAAAATATTAATTTAGTAATTAATGATATCTTTTATATGCAAGTGCGTTGCTAACTCATTCAGTAGAATATGTGCTTTAAGTTATTTTCTAATAATGGTAATAAATTTATACTCTTTTGTAGATTTCTACTCCTATTCTCCTGATTAAGGATAATAGCTGATTATTTCCAGCAATTTATAGTCTTCTGGCTATAAAATGATGCAAAGTATAACCAGCTGATAATAAGCATTTAACATGACTTTGGTATGATGATGGCACTGATGAGTTTTAGAATTGGGGTACCTAAATGAAATTAGGTTTAATTGAGGTCTAGTAGCAGGTTCAGGGTACAGGGAGTCAAATAGAGCTCCCTTACACCCCCTTTGGGTTCGGTGCAAGGGTACAGAGTTAAATGAGGTCTAGTAGCGACACAAGAGTCCCCTGTAAAAGAATTTACAGACCTGAAAACCCAGATTGATAAAAAAAGGTTTATTATGAGATTTGGAAATAGAGTCTAGTTAGTAAAGTTGAAGGTAGATATAAAAGGACATCGGAACCAGAATTCCAGTGGGCAGAGATCCTGGGCATGCTATGTTTAGGACCTCTGCAAAGAGAGGGCTCCAGCTTGGCTCTTTTAGAGATTTAGCTAAAGGGGCTGTGGGTAGAGCCCCAGGTTGGCTCCTGGCTGTGGTTCCACCAGGATTAGAATTTGAATTGAATTCAATGGGTTTCGGGACTGAGCCAGATAACAAAGATAAAACTGTTTGTGTTTAGGGTGGAGTCCCCTCCCTGAGGCAGAGTCCAAGGAGGTTTTCTCCTTTAAGGATTTTTCAGAGTTTTGGGGTTTCCTCAGCACTAAATTAAGTGATCTAGTCAGATACAAAGAAATAAATTGAAGTCATGATATATCTAAGAATTGTTGAATTTTTTTATCTGCAAAAGACCTTAGAGATCATAGAGTTCTATTTTATTTTACAGGTATGGAAACTAAACTTGAAGAAAATTGCTAAAAGAGATGTAGTTAGTGAAAAAGCTAGTAAAAAATCACCAATATGTTTAATTTTCCATTATTAGAAGCCATTTTTTAATTCATGACTGATCCTTATTTAAATAATGATTTCCTGAAATCACAGGTTTAATCCCTATCCCTATCTAAGATAATGATAGTTCTTTATGAATATTATTAACATCATGGAGTCATTTTTTATTTAAAAGCTACTTTCAAAAAATTCAGGCTAGTAGCTAGCAGCTTGTAACAAGTTATACTATATACAATATTCTATTATACTTTGAGAAATGTGTTTAGATAGATGAACTCAGATCATAGTCACAGATATGGAAAACAACATATATTTTTAGTGAGTTAGTGGAATAAAACAGAATGACCAAATGTCAACACTAAAACCATAGTCCTCCCACACAGTGTGGAAAGAGATTATTATGTCACAACAAGAGTGTGGTCTCAGAAATTAAGAGAGAAGTATCTGGAGAGAAATTAAGTACTAGAAAAAAGTCATGAAAGATGAGAAAAACAAAAAAAAAAAATTATTTTGTACAAAAGGAGGTAACTAGTGACTTTTTTGAGAGAGCAATTTTATTAGAATGTTTTAGAGGGAACCTAGGTTGCAAGAGATTATGGAGAGAGTGAATGGTGAGGCATAAAGATATTGGATGGAAGTATTAATATGATCCTGGACACACCTGGCCTGTAATATGTTTTAGGATTGAAGGTTGTTAACAACAACAACAAAATTTGGTTCTGCACATATATATTGTACTTAGGATATACTATAAGATATTTAATATGTATGGGAATGCCTGCCATCTAGGGGAGGAGGTGGAGGGAAGGAGGGGAAAAACAGAAGGGAGTACAAGGGATAATGTTGTTAAAAAAAAAAAAAAATTACCTATGCATATGTACTGTCAAAGAAAATGTTATAATTATAAAAAATAATTTTAAAAAAATCTTTGAGTTCTAATCCCAGCTCTGTCAAAAACAAGAAATACATAAATTGGAAAAAAAAAAAGGATTGAAGGTTGTTTATACCTATTTTGTTAATAGTGAAGGTGAAATCAAGGAAGTTAAATGACTTATTCATAGCCTTGTAGCTAAGAGTAGCTTTTATAGAGTCCAGGATCTGAGTTGAAAGGAATTTCAAAGAATAACTATTTTAACTCATACCTGAATAAGAAATCTCTCCACTACCTACCTCAAAGTAATCATCCAGCATTTTCTTGAAGATCTTCACTGAGAGGAAATCTATTATCTTTAAAGGCAGGTCATTTCACTTTAGGATGATTTCTAATTTCTAACATTGCTACTATTTCCCCTTTTAGAAAGCCTAAATTCACCTCTCAACCATTTCTACCTGCTAGTCCTAATTATTCCCATTTTCATCTTTTTCTCTTCTCCAGATTGAATATCTTCAGATCCTTCAAATAATTTTCATATGATGTATTTTTCTTTTGCCATCCTAATTGCCCTTTTCTTTTTATTCCATTTCATATCAATGTTCTTCCTAAAATGTGGCACTCAGAATTGAACATACTGTTTCAGACCATGGACTACAGAAAGCAACAAGATTATTACTTCTACAATCCTGGACATTGAAAGGTGGTGATATATGTTAGACTAGGGAAAAAACTTGGATTTTAATCATAATTTAGCCACTCCTTATCTCCATTACATAAACAGTTAACCTCATTGGATATCAGTTTTCTTGTATGTAAAATGAAGGGGTTGCAATAGAAATTCTTTCATCTATGATCTCACTATCTTTTTTAAAAGTTTTAACATTCATTTAAAATACTTTTAATTCCAAATTCTATCCCTCTACCAATCATTGAGAAAACAAATAATATGATTCCCATTATTTCTGTGAAGTCATATAAAACCTATTTCCATATTAGCTATGTTGCCAGAAAAAAAGAAAGAAAGGAAAAGTGAAAGGAATGAAGGGAGGTGGGGAGGAAAAAAAAGAAAGTGAAAAAGTATTCTTCAATTTATATTCAGAGTTCATTAATTTTTTTCTGAAGATAGCTTTTTTTTTTATCATGGGTCCTTTGGAATTATCATGGATCATTATATTTATCAAAATAGCTAAATCTTATATTTGATTAGTTGATTACTAATACAATATTGTTATTATTTTGTATATGTTCTGCTCACTTTGCTTTGCATGAGTTCATATGTCTTCCCAGATTTTTGTGAAACCATGCCTTTCATATGATCCCATCATCATAATATACCCTAAAGATGGCATTGACTTTTTGACTTTTATAATATATTGCTGACACATATTAATTTTGTGATTTAATAAACTTCCAGCTTTTATTGAAGCAAACTGCTGTATAATTGCATTTTGCTCATCCTGTACTTGGGAAGTTGACTTATTTTTTTACTTAAATTGTAAGAATTTTAATTTTATTTCTTGTAAATTTAATTTTATATTTGGCCCAGTGTCATAGCCTAAAATCTTTTTAGATCATGACGTTGTCAATAAATATGTTAGCTATTTCTTCCAGCTTTGATTCAGTGCATAAATGTTAAACAAGTCATTCTTTGGGCCTTCTGATAAGAACTCATTCAAGACACCTAGTTGCTCTCCCACTGTTTCCACATCTCTTGAGTGTCAACTCCATGTTACCCACTTTTATCTGTCCTTCCCAGTTCAAAGATTAGTTTCTCTGGCAAGAGCACATGGAACAAAGTCAAAGTTGAACACCTTTCTTTTCTCTCTGGAGTTATCATCTTTTCCTCCCCAATAGTATATTTATATCTTTTTTTGATAATCCTCTTTTCCCCAAAAGAGTTTTAGAAAAACTAAATCAAGTCTACTTTGTTGCTTTTAGATTTCTAAGAATTCAGGTATTCTTATTCTTTCCATTAGATAAGTAAGAAAAATCTTCTTCCTTTCTGACTAGATAGGAGAAAATGGTAGAGAAGATAATTTTCTCCATATATTTACTCTCATGGCATCAAAAGTCAGCCAATGTTAAGTGGCAGTGATCCCAAATCTAGATCTTAAGCCCTGGTCTCTCTTTTGAGCTGTTACAAACTTCCTTCTTCAACAATCAATTATCCTGTCTTCCACATTCACAGTCTTCCCATATAGTATGATTACCATACCATTTATGTGACTCAAATGATGTCTGAAATTATGAATTAGTGAGAATGAATGAAAATAAATGAATAAATAAATGAATGGAAAAGAAAACATCAATTAAATTTTAACTCTGTGAAAAGCATTGGGCTAAGCATTGGGGATTCAAATAAAAAATTAGGCAATCCCTGCATTGAAGGAGCTTATGTTCTAATGAAAGAGACAATATACATAGTGGTGGGAAGTGAAGTAAAACATGGCTGGGGTTCTCCTGAAATAGTAGCCAAGGAAATATATTCATCATCTAAGTAGGGACATCAGAAAGACAGAAGTTTTCAAAGGGAAATGATTATAACCTCAAAGGCATGATCTATACTCTGGGAGGCAATACAACTGGTACAGCTAATGAGAAACTTGCACATGCAGTTCATTTGAATTCCATCTTTCTTTTTGCTTATTGAAAATTTCATAGTAATTTAAAAACATAGTTGACTTTCCTTTTCAAGAGTTTAAGAATGACTGTTAAAGAAGCTGTTAACATTACTTCTTGGATGTAGTATTTCTTTAGCAACAACTGAGCAATCATGCTGATTAAAATGCCACATGGTTAATACAACTCTCTACCCAAAGTGTCAGATTAATTGCTGTAGTGGGAAAGGAGATCTGCATCACTTGTTTCAGGAAGAGGCTTGCCTTGCTAGATGGCCATATAGCTCAAGCTATCCTCATAAATCAGGTGTTTTGAGTCAAATATATTGCCCAACTCTCTTTAAACCAGGTATTTTTCAGTCAAACTAAACCTTAATCTTATCCATTGGCTTTCTAACTGAGCTAAAAGATCTTTTGCCCTGAGAGAGCCAAACATATGAAAAGAGTCATTCCCATTTTGGCTGCCTTGTCTGTCAGACATTAGGATCCAAATATAGAATTTCTCAACTTTTAAAACTGGGAGTCTGCTGCATAGTACAAAAGAAAGGCAATGCATTTTCTTCAGATTATTCCATGTCCTCCCTTTTATGAACTGAAGGTTCTCACACTAGATTTTCTTTGGTAGATTTGTCAGAGGCAGCCACTGGCTATGATACAAAAATAAAATAAATACCTAATAATGTATTCTAGTCACAACTAGCTCAAGCAAATGATTATGTTCTGAGTTAAAATTAATGTGCATAATCTTTGCTTTTTGTATGTGTGTGGTAGTATTTCCCTTGTAGCTTCCATTAACACAGAAAACAAATGTTTTCTTAAAGCTTATTTTCAACTGATGTACAAAGTATAAATCCAAACAGATGAAGCATGGGTAATGTACTATTTTAGGGTAAAAGGATCATCTCAAATCCTACAATGTTACAATTAAAAGGGACCTTAAAAATCTTTTTGTTCAATCTCATTATTTTACAATAAAAAATGAGGATCAGAGATTAAGAAATATGTTGCCCAAGACTGATAAATTTTAAAGAGTAATATAAATTTGATAAGTATTATCACAGACAGTAGCATGATATTTTGGATGGAGAGTCAGTTTTCATTAGGAAAACCTGGGATTTTAAGTCTTGCCTCCAAAACATACAGAACATTTGACCACAGGCAAATTCTATAAACCCTTATTACCCCAGATAACTCTGTAAGACTAAAAGTTATGATTATTTTCCTGATCTCCATTGGTGGATGAGACTTTTCACTCTAATTCTTCATTTTGATAGTTCTTCCCTTTCTCTTTCTTAAACCTTAAACCTAGAAGTTCATAAATGAGAAATATTTGTCAGAAACATATTCACTCACTCTAGAATTATCCATACTAAGTCTAGCCCAAAGGTCTACCCTGTTAGGGGAGGTGAAGATCCATGATCTCTTTCTGCAGATCTTCATCTCCAGTTTGGTGTTTATCACATTGTCTTGGGTTATCAAGGTATGGTTATAATTGAATAACTCTATCTGAGCTAGACTATTGTGAGTACCAAAACCTTATACCCACCTTTATAAACCAATAGAATATAGGTCCCTTGAATTTATGGAGTGGTTTCATTTTGTTTTAGTATTCCCATGCCTAACATTGTCCCCAGCACAAAGTAAGTACTGTAATAAATTTCTGGTTGAATTGAATTTGAGCACATTCTATAACAATGCCCTCTCCTCATCCTCTGCCATTAGAAAATAAGACATTTTCATTTAGGCTTCCCTATTGGTAATGGATATAGTTGATTCAGAGGGCTTATGCTGTTTATATTGTAAATGCTATTAAGTGTTGGGGAATAATATTGAAAATGTTGAGGTCTGGAAGATCTTGAAGAAGTAGTCAATAAATCATTATTAAGTAGCTGCTGTATGTAAGGGATTATGGGGAGAGGGAGAAGAGAGATCATACCATTTCTTACATTTCTTTGTATCTACCTCCAACACACACACACACACACAAACACACTCCTCCTTGAAGGCAGGAATTGTTGTTTGCTATCTTTTGCATCTCCTATGTATAGCACAGTTTTTAGTTGTAGTAGTCCCTTAATAAATGTTTATTGTTGGATTGATTGACCTTGGATAAGTTACAGTCATCCTCATTAGCATGGATCCTCCAGGATTTTTGAAAAGATAAAATGAGATTGTGTATGTAAAATCCTTTGCACACCTTAATGCATTTTATAAGTATTAGATAACTATTATTATCTGTACTATGAAAGGAATCACTAAATAATCTCTAAGGAGGGCCCTTTCAGCTCCTAGGTAATCTGAACCAAATTAAATCTATCAGGAGAAAAATATATGAAACAGTAAATGGAAATAAACCCGACAGCTATTTGAGGCTACAAGATGGAGGCACCTGTTTTATAAAATCGAAGAGATATTCATTCCCTCACAAACCTCTAATTGCCTCTGCTTTCCTGTGCTATATTTAGTTAATGTTGATGGAAGTTGTTCCCCCTGTTTCAGACTGGTTTTCTTCTGGGAAATTAAGCATATCTGTACCTTCTCAGCTTTAACCTTCAACGTTTCTGAGCCACCTATGGCAAAGAAGTAAAGCTTACTAATGTATTATTGGTTTTCTATAAAGATCCTCAAAAACATCCTTTCTTAAATCTATTCAAGCCACAGGATCTACAAAATAAACATGGACCTTATTAGGTCTTAATTTTTCATGCTTCTCAATAAAGTTTGTAGATATAATTTGATTCACAGGATCTAGGAGCTTAAAGGGGCTTTTCTAGAGATTATTTAGTGACTTCTTTCAGTGTACAGATAATAATAATGTTAGCTGGCCTGTACAAAGCACTTTAAGGTTTGCAAAGGATTTTATGTCCATTATCTCATTTGATCTTTGGTTGTTATAGCCTTTTTTTGTTCTCCTTTACAACCCTTTGAGATAGCCTAATAATATAAATGTTTATATCTTTAGATGATTAGATATTAAAAAAAAGACATAATTTTTTCACTTATGAAAAAAATTGTTATTTCTCTTCTCCATTTCTATTTAGCTTACATTAATATTCTGGAATTATTCTTATATATGTAAGAGGTGGCAGAAAAGTGAGTGATTTAAATTTATGTCCATATAAACTATCACAGTATAAATATTGATAGACATTGAAATTATATTGCACAAGAAGGTTAATAATGTAGACTTACTTAAATATCATTAAATTTGAGGATCCTAAAATATGAAATTGAAATATACTTTCTTTTTTTTGTTTTGTTTTGTTTTGTTTTTATATTTATAATTTTTTTCACACTATATATGCATGAGTAATTTTTTTTATAATATTATCCCTTGTATTCATTTTTCCAAATTATCCCCTCCCTTTCTCTACTCCCTCCCCTTGATGACAGGCAATCCCATACAGTTTACATATGTTACAATATAACCTAGATATAATATATGTGTGTAAATACCATTTTCTTGTTGCACATTAAGTATTAGATTCCAAAGGTATAAGTAACCTGGGTAGATAGACAGTAGTGCTAACAATTTACATTCACTTCCCAGTGTTCCTTTTCTGGGTGTAGTTGTTTCTGACCATCATTGATCAACTGGAAGTGAGTTGGATCTTCTTTATGTTGAAGATATCCACTTCCATCAGAATACATCTTCATACAGTATTGTTGTTGAAGTGTATAGTGATCTTCTGGTTCTGCTCATTTCACTCAGCATCAGTTCATTAAGTCTCTCCAAGCCTCTCTGTATTCCTCCTGCTGGTCAGAAATTGAAATATGCTTTCAAAGGTTTCTAGGTAACAAAGATTCCAATTATTGTGAAGCCTCCTTGATTTTCTGATGACAGTCAACTAACTTTAATTTACATGGGCTTAGACCTTGCCTTTAAGGTACTTACATTCTAACAGAGTAAATAGTATGTACATATATTAGATTATATATGAGACATTTTAATTTTTTTATCTTTTAGACAAATTTATTTTTCCCTACTTAATAGTATTTTATAGTTTTCAACATTGACTTTTATAAGATTTTGAGTTGCATTTTTTCCTCTTCCCTCCTTTTTCCTTTCCCTCCCCAAGATGACAAGCAATCTAATATAGGTTATATATGTATAATCATATTAAACATATTTCCACATTAGTCATATTATGAAAGAAGAATCAGAATAATGAAAATCGTATACTTTCATATGCATTCATACTTCATAATTCTTCCTCTAGATAGTATTTTCTAACATGAATTTTTTGGAATTGTCTATATCATTGTATTGCTGTGGAGAGCTAAGTCTATCAAAGTTGATCTTTGTACAATTTTACTATAACTGTGTATAGTATTCTGATTCTGCTCATATCACAGCATCAGTTCACATAAAACCAGGTTTTTCTGAAATCCCTGTTGATCATTTCTTATAATATAATAGTATTTCATTACATTGATATACCACAATTTGTTCAGTCATTCCCCAATTAGTGGGGAATCCCCTTAATTTCTAATTCTTTGCCACCACAAAAAGTGCTGCTATTAATATTTTCACACATGAAAGTCCTTTTTCCATTTTTAATGATCTGTGAGGGTTGTTTTTATTTTTAATTAATACAGTAGGGGCAGCTAGTTGGTGTAGTGGATAGAGCACCAGCCCTAAAGTCAGGAGGACTTGAGTTTAAATGTGATCTCAGACACTTAAAATTTCAAGCTGGGTGATTCTAGGCAAGTCACTTAAACCCAATTGCCTCAGCCAAAAAAAAAAAAAAAAAACTTAATGCAATGTAACAGGCATGGAAAGTCATTGGATGCATCAGGGAAATATCTATATAGAAGGTAGTGCTTGAGCTAAATTTTGAAAGGAACCAAGAATTCTAAGTGGTAAAAGAGAGGAATTAAAACATTCTTAGAATGAGAGGACAATCAGTAGAGAGGTGGAGAGATGAAGTGTCATGTGTGAGATTGTGCCCCAGAATCCTCCAAAATCATGTTAGTGACTTTAGCTCACATGGATTGTTTCTAGAACACTGACTATACAATCATTATTTTATTAATACTGCCTTGTAATATCAATTGTCTTTACATGTCAACTATCTTTTCATATTTGAGACTTTTATACTCAGTAGATTTTCCTGAAAGGTAAAGGACCAATTTTATGCTTTTTTTTTTTTTCTTCTCTCCTTGTCACAGCATAGTACAGTACCTTGAATGTACTACATGTTCAGTAAATTGGTAGGTTGTATTTCCTTGATCTCATCTTTCCCTCTCCCTCTTCTTAAAATAGGGTACAAATACTCCCTCTTCCCTTCTACCTGTTAAAATTCACTTCTTCCTTCAAGGTCCAACTAAAATGACACCTCTTCCACAAAACCTTTGTTTCTTTCTCAGTACTCGCTGTAATCTTTCTCAACTTATCCCAGAGCAGAAAACCTAGATCCCATCTTTACTTCTATTATTATCTATTATATTTCTTTGGGTACCTGGCATATTTTCCATAAGCTAGGTTAAAATACTGTGCTATTTTTCATTTTTATATCTCCTCTCAGTGCCTATTGTAGTACCTAGCACCACTTAATAAAATGCTTGTTGAATTTAATTGACTGTAGTTTCATATTGTTATATATAAAATATGTATAAAATACATTGCATATATAATATTAGTTAGGTAAAAAATTATCTAGTGAAATTGTTGTGCAGTCATTTTTCAGTCATCTGACTCTATGACCCCATTTGTAGTTATTCTTGGCAAAGATTCTGGAGTGGTTTGCCATTTCCTTCTCCATTCATTTTATAGATGAGGAAACTAAGGAAAACAAGGTAAAGTGATTTGATTAGGATCATACAGGTAATAAATATCTAAGAAAAGATTTGAACTCAGAAAGATAAATCTCCCTGACTCTGGGCTTGCCACTCAATGTACTGTGGCACTACCTAGCTACCCTAGAAAAATTGGCAACGACATTAAAAATTGTCTCCAAATTTTCACATAATTATTTTCCAAGAACATTTTTTCTGAGCATGGTAAAAGAGAATGATAGTTTCAAAATGATTTGTAACTTTTGAGTAAAAATGTGATTCAGCAAGATTTCTTCAAGTGAATAATAGCCTCAGGTTCATAAGGAAAAAGCCAGCTGCCTTTTGCAGATTTGAGAGTTATCAGTTCAAGAGCCCAATTTGTCTCTGCTTCTTAGTGGATGTTTAAGGAAGTTGTTTAACTTCTATACCACAGTTTGTTTTTGTTTTTGTTTTTTGTGCTTGCACCACAACTCTCATTCCATTTCATTACCTTATAGGTAAATTATATGGTGAATTGGAGCAAGTCTTTCTTCTTTGATTTACATATTTATATGTAATGGAGTTTATATACATACAATGCATACATATATGCATTTGTATATATGTCCTGAAGGAAAAATACATGTGTCTTTCTATGTTATAAGCTATAAAATTCCAAATAACATATTCTATTCTTATATTGTATGCATATATCTGAATGAGACAAAAAAGTCTGATGATGGTTGCTGGCTAAATTTCTTTTTTCATAATGTTTCTCCTTCCTCATCTTCTGTGGCTAACATCCCATAATGAACCCATTTACCTAACTCAGATTCATAGACTGGAATTCCTAGAGATTCCTATCTATCAATTGGAATTCTATCCAGTATTTACTATTAGGGTTTTATCAATAATCTGAAGGGCTGGATTTCTGTTATTTACAAACTTACAGAATTATGCTTCCCACTAGTAATAATGAACCAGGCTTCAATGATTTATTTATTTATGTTTGTTTGTTTAGTTATTTTTAATTTATGGAATAAAACAAGCATTTCCATAACATAGTATAAGAGGACTTGCCACAGCCTTGGACATCGCACAGGGCAGGGCTCAGGTAATCTGAGGGTAGCCTTGTAAGAGTGAACAAGATAGTGCTGGGAGGAAAGGGGTCTCACCCTAAAGAACAACATAGTAGTTCCCAGGAGAGGCGTGCCAGACCCTAGAGGGGAGTACCTTGAATATTGTTATTAGGAAAGGAATGCAGACATATCTATGTGTAGCTTTCTGTAGAGAATCATGTATCTATTATAGGCTAGAATGTGATTGTGTATGAAGTAGTAACTAGCAACAAGCACCAAGATGATAAAAAGACCTGTAGTCTTTGTAGTAAACGGAGTCTCACACCAACTTAGCTCTCACTCCTCATTGCTCACAGTCTTTGCCATTCAAGTGGATAGGCAGTGCAGGTCACATAAGGCCTGTTCCATTGGGGAATTGGGGCAGTGACCCCTAACAACATAGTATTTTTTTTTAAAGATTGTATATGAAATGGTAATACCCAGTTTACTATTCCTTTTACATATATAATAAAGTTATCAAGTAAATTTCTTTTTTTCTTTTTGTTCTTTTTCTTCCCTCCCTACCCCTTTCTCTAGAGATGGCTACCATTAGACCATTATAGACACACAGACACATATATAATTATTCTACATATACTTCTACTTACCAGTTCTTTCTCTGGATGCAGATAGTGTCTTTCCTTATATGTCATTTATAGCTAACTTGCATTTCTATAATAGTCAAAAATTTTTATTCATTCAAAATCATTCTTTTTTTTTTTTTAATTCATTTTTCCAAATTATCCCCTCCCTCTCTCCACTCCCTCCCCCTGATGGCAGGTAATCCCATACATTTTACATGTGTTACAATATAACCTAGATACAATATATGTGTGTAAATACTATTTTCTTGTTGCACATTAATTATTAGCTTCCGAAGGTATAAGTAACCTGGGTAGATAGAGAGTAGTGCTAACAATTTACATTCGCTTCCCAGTGTTCCTTCTCTGGGTATAGTTATTTCTGTCCATCATTGATCAACTGGAAGTGAGTTGGATCTTCTTTATGTTGAAGATTTCCACTTCCATCAGAATACATCCTCATACAGCATTGTTGTTTTCCCATTCAAAATCATTCTTAAAACAATATTGTTGCTATATAATATTCTCTCAGTTTTGCTCCATTTCTTTTGTTGTTGTTGTTGTTGTTTAGAAAAAAGAATTTATTAAGATTCTATAGTGAGACAATTTAGTACAAAATGTATCCTCCAAACTTGGGGTATGCTCTCCGACAAAAACACAGTTTCCAGGGGAAAGGGAGACATAATTTAGAATTTGATGGTGGTAAGTACAAGTATAGAAAATACTATGGCCAAAAAATAAACTCATAACTCCTAGTTACAATTCCTTTTTTGCATCCATAGCTAGTGTTTTTCTCTGGTATATTGCCCTTCTTAAAGTTCCTTCCTCCCTCAGAAGGAGATCTTTCTATTTTCTGTGATTATCTTTAGTCTATTTTCTGGAGCATTGTCTATTGCTGATCTATCTCTGAGAATATGGTCAGTGGGTAAAGACAGAACAAGAAACCTTCTCCTTGAAGGAATTTGTGGCTAAAGAAGAACTGAAGCACATTACTGAATACAAAATAGATAAATTTGATTATACTAAGTTAAAATTTTTTTGTACAAACAAAACCAATACAGACAAGATTAAAAGGGAAGTAATAAACTGGGGGGAAAATTTTACATTCAAGGATCCTGATAAAAAGCTCATTTCTAAAATATATAGATAATAGAGAATCAAATTTATAAGAATACAAGCCATTCTCCAATTAATAAATGGTCAAAAATTATGAATAAACAATTTTCAGATGAAAAAGTTGAAACCATTTTTAATTATATGAAAAGGTTCTCTCAATCACTATTGATTAGAAAAATTTAAACAACTATGAGGTACCACTACACACCTGTCAGATTAGCTAAGATGACAGGAAAAGATAATGATGAATGTTGGAGGGGATGTGGGAAAACTGGGACACTGATACATTGTTGGTGGAATTGTGAACTGATTCAACCATTCTGGAGAGCCCACAATGCTATCAAACCGTGCATACTCTGATCTAGCAGTGTCCCTATTTGGCTTGTATCCCAAAGAGATCATAAAGGAGGGAAAGGGACCCATATGTTCAAGAATGTTTGTTATAGCCATTTTTGTAGTAACAAGAAACTCGATACTGAGTGGACACCCATCAATTAATTGGAAAATGGCTGAATAAGTTATGGTATATGAATGTTATGGAATATTATTATTCTATAAGAAACAATCAGCAAAATGATTTCAGAGAGGCCTGAAGAGACTTGCAGGAACTGATGCTAAGTGAAATAAGAAGAACCAGGAGATCAATGTGCATGGCAACAAAAAGATTATATGATAATAAATTCTGATGGACATAACTCTTTTCAACAATGAGATGATTCAGGCCAGTTCCAATGATCTTGTGATGAAGAGAGCCATCTACACCCAGAGAAAAGACTATGGGAACTAAATGTAGATCACAACATAATATTTTTACTCTTTTTGTTGTTTGCTTGTATTTTGTTTTCTTCCTCATTTTTTTTTCCTTTGTGCTGATTTTTCTTGTACAGCATGATAGTTGTGGAAATATGTTTAGAAGAATTGCACATGTTTAATAAGTATTGGATTACTTGCTATCTAGGGGAGGAGATGGCAGGAAAGGAGGGAAAAAATTTGGAACACAAAGTTTTGCAAGGGTGAATGTTGAATATTATCCATGCATAAGTTTTGAAAATAAAAAGCTTTAATAATAATCACAATAAAAAAAACCTTCTTCCTTCTCTGAGGGCAGTTCCCTCTCAGAAGCAATAATTAGATTCCTCTGAATTGAAATTTTTCAGTACTGGACCACTCCATAATTTGACTGAACCACTACGGAACTTTCTTCCCTTATTTTGCCCCAAGGATATAGTTAATTTATTTGGTTAGCCAGTTATACTGTTCCCTTCTTTATCTAATTTAAAAAGAGTCCATACCTTATAAGAAAAAAAAAAAAATCACAGGACTTTGAAAATCTTATTTACATATTTAAAAAACCTAATCATATGGTTGAGGTTCCAAAATTGAGGGTAAAAGATCTCCTAACAGCAATGGGATCCCCCTGGCCAGTTGCACAAGTTTTGTGAAAGAATTCGCAAACCCCAATAAATACAGGCACAAGGATTGTAATCAAAAAAAGAAAATGGGATGTATTTACACTAAGAAGACAGTATGCTAAGAAAACAACTTTCTTAGTGGACAACGTCCAGCTAGGACTATTGCAAAGATAGATTGACAACCTCACCCCCATTATATAGGGCCAATGTTGGTCTGGAGCTGGGGAGCAGTTTGAGCCACTCAATAGAGGAAATTAGAGGAAATTGATTATGCTCCAGGCTAAGATAAGATTTCCAATTGAATGAGATTACTTATCTTGGGAAGGGAGTTGTATGGGAAAGGTGTGTCTCTCCCAGGGTTTGAGACTCAGAAATACCCTTCCCTTAAAAAGTTCTTTTCCAACCCTTCTTCCTCCCAAGATTAAAGGGGACACCATTTACATCAATATCTGTGATCTTGATTGATTGAGGTAGAAATGTTGAGTCTTCTCCTTTTCAGTAGTGGGAGAATTGATTATTTTTTCTGCTCACTTTTTGACTTTGAGCAAGACACAATTTTCTCATCTATAAAATGAAGGTGTTGGACTAGATCTCACTGGGTCTCTTGTCTCCTGTAACCTAGACCCTGAGATAAGCATTAAAGAAATCTAGTCTCTAAGAAACTGGACTAGTTTCCCAACCAGTCAGGGCTCGGTTCACACAATGCAATTGGCAGAAATGGTCAAAGGAACCCAAGTATGTAATGGTGGGGCAATGGAGAGAAAGGAAGGAAGGAACAAGGAAGACCTAGGTCCTTCCTTAAAATGGAGGAACTAGCCAATCTAAGTAATTGATTGTACTTTGTAAGTTTTAAACAGATTTGGGAGTCAAAGAGCCTGCATTCAAATCTCACCTGTGCTACTTAATTTCTATGTGATTAAGGTGGTTTGACAGGTGTACTGCCCCAGTCAAACTCCCCACCTGACACTTTCCCCGGAGCAATTTTTCACTGACCCCAGTAGGGGGTGGGGGGAGGCCGAGCCCCAAGGGGCTCTCCCTTCTGGCGCCAAAACCAAGGCTGTGGCAACCCACTCCAGGGACAGTGTCAGGATTGATAAATAAAAGGTTTATTGTAGGAATTTGGAAGTAAAGCTCAGTTAAAAAGACACCAGGGCCAAAGGTGGCCGTTGGCGGGCAGGGACCCTTACATGGCTGGAAGATACCATGTGTTGGCGGGGAGGGCTCCTGCAAAGAGGGCATTCCAGCTTGTTTCTTTTATACCTAGAAGATGATGGGCAGTACCCAGTTCTGGAGGGCTTTTCAGTTAGCCCAGATCAGGTGAGGGCTGGGGGAAGCTGAGCTGAGAGTGGGGGCTGGGCCCAGATATTCAAAGGGTGCCTTTGACCAGGATTTGTGAATCAAGGTCAGTCATGGGTTGGGCAATTAGGAATCTTAAAGGGACCCCAACCCTCATCAATATGGAGGGAACTAAGGGACCACATAGCACAATCCCCTTATTTTATTGATGACCAAAAAGGCTGAGAGAGGTTAAAAAAAAGTCATGTAGATAGTAAGTGGGAGAGAGGGGGAACTAAATCTGTGCCCTCAATCTCTAAATTATTGTATTTCTACTGTGGTCTACCTGCCTTTCATTAAAAGCCTTAAAGAAGTGGGGGGAAAGTTAAAGATAAATAGGTTGTTTTTATCTCTTCAACATAACATTTACTAATCACCTAAGCAATGTGAGCAACCTATAGGTTGCTCTATAGAGTTGTTTTTCCATATAGAGACAAGGACTTAGGACTTAGAGAAAGGTCACATGACTGGGTTATTTGTACAAAACAAGATATTGAGCCATGGGTTAAAGATAACTGCAAGCACTGCTTAATGAGTTAATTTATATTAACTTCTCCCCAAAGGAGTTTTCTGTCATTTTTGAACATGGATTGTATTATGAGAGAAAGAGAATATGTGAAGAACATGCAATGGGAGTGATGAGGTCTAGAATTGGGGTACCTACATGAAATTAGGGCTTAAATGAGGTCTAGTTCTTGGTACAGGATGTCAAATGGAGCTCCCTGCAACCCTTTTGGATTTGGCGCAAGGATCCAGAATTAAATGAGGTCTGGTGGTGGCACAAGAGTCCTCTATAAAGGAATTTACAGACACAAAAATCTAGATTGATAAAAGAAGTTTATTATGGGGTTTGGAAGTAAAGTTAAAGTCTAGTTAGTAAAAGATGAAGGTAGAGATAAAAGGGCACCAGAAATAGGATTCTAGTGGGCAGAGAGAGAGGCATGGTGCTGCCAAGAGAAGACTCTAGCTTGGCTCTTTTATAAGGAAAGATTTAGCTAAAGGGGCCTGTGGATGAAGTCCCAAGTTGGTTCCTCAATGGGTTTCGTGGAGGGCTAGAATTTGCTAGGTGGGGGTTGGGAAACCTGAGCAGATCATTAGAATGGGGACTGGGACAGCCCAAATTGGCCCAGATCTGGTGGGGGTTATGAGAGCCCAGATATCTCCTATTGGAATTCAAAGGGGTGCTTTTGACCAGGATTTGTGAATCAAAGGTCTTAGCTTCTTGAATTGATCAGCTAGGAGGGGCTGGGAATCAGAAAGGAATAAATCAATCTGAAAGAACTAGTTTTTTAAAGGGACTGCAACCCAAATCAGGAGGACCTAGAAATCTATTAATTTCATCATCTCCTGCCAGTTGGGAAGGGAGGGATCTTGCACTTCAGGATAGGAAATAAAAGGCTCATTCTTATGTCTGCAAATGCAGGTCAGTCCAGGGACTGCCCCTGGGTGGATCACTCCTTTCTTTCAGAAATCATAAATAAATTTACTTCATATGCTCTTGAGTCCTTTGCAGCATATTTAATTACAACATGATCTAGCAGATAGAAGAATGGTAGTGGAGTTAAATCTTGGATGCATATCCAGTCTGTGATGCTATTTATGAGCTAGACAAACCATTTAATCTTTCAGTGACCAAAGCAACTCTTTAAGACTTCTAAGAAGCAGATGAATTGTAGCTCTGTATCAATTGAAGACAGTTTAGTGGCATAGGAGTTAGAGGAATGGGTCTAGAGTCAGAAACACTTGAGTTCAACTTCGGTCTCAGAACTTATTTTTGTGACCCTAAACAAGTCATTTAACATTATTTACTTCAGTTTCTTCACTGTAAAAGGAGAAAGAATTAGCAAAGCACTTCAGTATCTTTGCCAAGAAAACCCCAAATGTGGTCACAAATAGACCCAAATGAACAATAGAAACAAATCAAGATAGAGATTAGAGAGTTTTTAATATTTTATTTGAAAGGGCTGGGGGCATGCTGCCCCCAGGACTGATGTCCAAAGTATCCAGCAACCAATGTGAGTTCTCAATGATATATATAATAAGCAGGTGGCTACAGGGGTACCGAGGCAAGGGTGGAGTTGGAATCCTAAGATCAGGAAGGGGACTATCAATCCAGTTCTGACAGGGTGGAGAGAGGCACCAGACATTCTGATAAATTGGGATTACAGAATAGGGAAAGGCACCCAACAGTCTGGTGATGTCTAAGATAGAAAGTCTTTCTCCTTATTTGGATCATCATGATTAGAAGGGAGGGATGGTATTGAAGGATTGAGTAGAACAATTAGGAACTGAGACAGAACAATTTAGGGAAACTGAGTCAGGACAATTAGGAAAACTGAGTCAGGACAATAAAAGAGAACTGTAGCACAACAAATTTATTTAGGGGTGGGGATGGAGGAGTGTATAGTATGCTGTGCTAGAGATACAAACATTTAAAACAAAACAATAAAAGTTATTGCTTTAAAATTTCCAATGGACTTATAGGGAAATTATCAGGGGTTTTTTTTGTTTGGTTGGTTTTTTTTGCTTTATAAGTTAAGCTTAAAAAGCACCCCCCCCCAAAAAAAAATGAAGGCTAAATCCTTTAGTAAATCTACACTGTCAATCACAATTAGAGATACTGTGTAACTATAACTTAATGGCCTAGGATCTCTTCTTCTCAGATACTTTTTTTTTTTTAAAGTTACCTGAGGATAGCATAAACAATGTTTGTATAAGAGGAATGAAACTATTGTATGTTAAGGTTCTTCCTTCAGGCCCAGGGGGGAAAAAAAAGAATAATTCAGCATTTCCCCTTATTATCTTTCAGATCTGGAATATAGGTTTAATTGCTACCTTTAGGGCATCTTTGGAAATACAACCAACTTCCTCAGTTCAAACTGCTATCATTTCAGAGCAGAATTCTTGGCTTCCTGGAAGTCTAGGTTCAGTAATTTAATAGTAATAGTAAGATCTTTTTATTTTATTTTTATTTTTATTTTAACAAGTTGGCAGAATGGTTAATAGTGTTCTGTTCCAACATTCTCCAATATGGGAATTCTTCTGATAGCTATATTTTTTATATAGTTGAGAGAAAAGTACAAAAACATTTAATGTTGTAGGAAAGGAAAACTTAAAATGTACTATGCTTTCCTGCTCTCTTAAAGCATTATTTTTTGAATTATTTTACCACATCAAGCTCTCCCCTCCCAAACCTCTCTTCTTCCCTCTCAATAAACACACACACACACACACACACACACACACACACACACAATGATAAGCCTCTAATAAGGATCCTTAGGGATTAATGTATTTGAAGAAATGGAAGATTTGTTGTGCCACAGTTCTCTTTTATTGGCGTGACTCAGTTTCCTTAATTGTCCTGTTTCCCTAAATTGGTCCTGACTCAGTTTCCCTAAATTGGTTCTGTCTCAGTTTCCCTTATTGGTTCTGCCTCAGTTTCCCTAATTGGTCCTACCTTGGTTTCCTTAATTGTTCTGTCTCAATCTCCTTACTTGCATCCAGCAACCAATGTGAGTTCTCAATGACATATATAAATAAGCAGGTGGCAACAGGGATACACCAAAGCAAGGGTGGAATAAGAGCACTGACCTTACAGCATAGGAATGTTATTTTGTTCCCTTTAAAGAAAAACAAAAACAAAAACAAATAAACAAACAAAAAAAAAACCACTGAAAATAGGAAAGTCAAGATCCAAGGCCTCAAAGCCAAGTTTGTGTTAATTAGTAGTCTCTCTAGTAGCTCTCTAGGTTACACAGAGAAGTAAAATGGCAGTAAGCTAAAGAATCTATATGTCTTTAATGAGATATGGGATGTGAAGATCTTTATATCACAAAGAGGGAGAAACTAGAACAGGAGTCAAAAGACCTGGGTTTGAGTCCAGCCTAATATTGTCACTTTGGTTGAGTCATTTGGCTGGTTACTAAATGAGAGCTTCATTCCTGCAGAGCTACCATCACTTTGCCTTATGTGAACATAAGGCAATATTCCTGCAACCTTCATCATCTTCACTGATGACCAAAAAGAATCAGACATAAAACAGTGGAATAATGGCCACACATTCATTATAAATCCATTATATATCCTCTTCTTTCTGCCAACTCATTTTGTTATCCCATTCCTACATTTTATATCTATTTCCCAAGATGGCTTACTCATAAGTTTAGTCATCATCTATAATTAGGACTGAGTCCCAGTGGCATATTCTTCACTAGTATGAATATACCAGCTTTCTAAATATGCCATCCTTCTGAAACTGTCCAGATAACCATTTCCACACCCTTATAATGAGGGCAGGAAACTCACAACAACCTTTACTTTGATTCTAAATTATTTGCTGTTTTACATAGATTAGAGTGGATAGAATGCTGAAATCTACTGTCAAGAAAACCTGAATTCAAATTCAGCTTTAGTTATTTATTAGCTTTGTAATCTTTGTAATTAGCAAGCCACTTAACTTCAATCTGTCTCAGTTTCCTTATCTGTAAAATGAGGATAATAATAGCATCTTCCTCTCAGAGTTGTCATAAGGAGCAAATGATGTATCTGTCAATTTCTTTGCAAAACATGAAGTATTTTATGTTGTATAGTCGTTTTTCAGTTGTGTCTGACTCTTCATAACCTTATTTGGGATTTTCCTGGTAAAGAGACTAGTTTTGATGAGATCCAAATAAGGGGTACCTAAATGAAATTAGGGTTAATTGAGGTCTAGTGGCAGGTTCAGGCTACAGGAAGTCAAATGGAGCTCCCCTGCATTCCCTCTGGATTCTGCGCAAGGATACAGAGTTAAATGCAGTCTAGTGGTGGTGCAGAGTCCCCTGTAAAGGAATTTACAGGCCCGAAAACCTAGATTGGTAAAAGAGATTTATTGTAGAGTTTGGAAGCAAGGCATAAGTCTGGTTAGTAAAAGGTGTTAGATAAAGAGAGAAATACACCAGAAGGTCTGATGGACAGAGAGTCTGTGATGCAAAGCATGGTGCCAGCATGTTTTGACCCTCTGCAAAGAGATGATTCCAGCTTGGCTCTTTTATTTGGCTAAAGGGACCTATGGGTGGAGTCCCAGGTTGGTTCCTCGCTGAGTTTCATCGAGGGCTAGAATTTGCTAGGTAGGGTTTGGGAAATCTGAGCAGATCATTAGAATGGGGGCTGGGACAGCCCAACTTAGCTCAGATCTCCCATTGGAATTCAAAAGGGTGCTTTTGACCAGGACTTGTGAATCAAAGGTCAGCCATGGGGGTTGGGAAACAGAAAGGAATCTTAAAGGGACAACAACCCACATCAGTTTTCTACTTCCCTCTTCAGTTCATTGTACAGATGAAGAAACTGAGGCAAATAGGATTAAGTGGCTTATCTAGAATTACACAACTAATAAGTTTCAGAGATCAGATTTGAATTTATTAAGATAAATCTTCTTGTTTCCTGGCCTGCTATTCTATCCACTGGACCACCTAAATGCCCAAACTTTATCAGTTCTACATTAGTTGCTCACTATGAGGATGAAATCTGGGCCTTATTTTTCTGTCTAAAGGATTACAGAATCATGAATCTAGACAATGAAGAGACGTCAGAAACTGTTTAGGCCAACTCTTTCATTTTACATGTCAGGAAACTGAGCTTCAAAGTGGTTGAGTCATTTGCCCAAGGCTGTAATTGATGGTTCTATGTATGGATGGTGTGATGCTAGCTGATGGGGCACCTGTTTTTTCTTGGTGTTAATTGTTAGGGAAAAATTAGCACAGGCAGCAGAGAATAAATCTATATTTTGTTGCACCTTAGTTTCAGAGATGTACAATTATCTTCAAAGAAAAAATCATGCACCAACACTCAATCCACTTTGATATTGGCTTGTAGCCCTTTCTGAAGCCACACTGGCTTTCATAAAAATGACCATCTTCCAAAGGATCAGTCTATTAAGAAGGTCTCTGGAAAGAATATTTCCAACAGTGACTAGGAGAGAGACATCCTCCTAACCCCCATTCTTTTGATTATCGCAAAAGAATCTATTCCCTTTATTTTTATAGATATGGACAAGATCTTTTGGTGCATACAGATAATTGTAGGAGGGATTAGAGAGTGGAGTAAGACAAGCCATGTCACTTTGGCTGTGGACAAGGAGGAGAGAGGAGGTTGTGGAGAGCTCGTGGAGTTTTTGTCCATCTCCTTTACTTCTCCCCCTAAAGACAAAGGACTTTTGCTGATCCTGACTCTGGCTGATTCCGAAGTCAACAGGGAACTAACTTGGACTTCACAGCAATGCACATTATTATGAGGCTGTCATTCATTCCTTTTGGTATGCATACAAGTCTGTTGATTAGATTAGTTTTGATTGCAAAATCTACACCAGCTTCATGTCACTGCCCTTCACAATGACCACTCCAGAAAAATGTATATCTGACTGTCTTCAGAAAGCTTATTTACCAGCCTTGTTTCACTCAGGGCTATTATTTGGATGTGATTACTGATGATTTCTCTCACAACAAAAGCTGTTTGTCTTTCAGGTCTACTTGAATTTGTATTTTCTATAAGTGTATGTACATTCCATGTATAGAAAGTGAGTGGGACCACTCACAAACAGAAGTTTTTGTACGTTTTTTTTTCTGATTCAACAGCAGGATGGGATCCCCACCTGCCACAGAAATCAATCTAGGGTTACTAAAGTGGACAATTTTTAAGGCACCTTTTCTAGACCCTTTCTCACAACAGGAGGTAAGCAATGAAGTCCTTAAAAGGCTGATGGGGGCTTCTGAATCCCATTGCTGCTTACAGTGAGAAGATGACCCTATGGTCTAGACTGCCTATATGCTAGGTTGTAATTATAGCTACCACTATATCTGTACCTGCTGCTTTGTCACTTGCCTGTCCCAACTGAACTTTGAGATAGGTAGGTATGGGTGATGTATTTTTATTCATACATAAATTATATTTAAGTAAGGCAAAGTTGCACAAAGTAATCAATCTCATACTCTTTTCTAGAGTTATCATAGTCTAGTGGCAGAATAGAGTAGAAACAACTGGTGATGGCTTTAGATGCAGTTGATAACCTTGGTGTTTTCAATATCTAACCAAACTTTGTGCTCCACAGCTGCTTCAGCTTCATTCATGATCTTTGCAATGAATTGTCCCTATCTGCCCATTCTACCATGCTTACGGTAGACACTTCATGTTCGAGACTCCTTTTCACCCCATATGCCAAAACAGATTATCCAGAATGAAGCTGTTGTGCATGCTACATCTTCTTAGAGCCACAGCTGAGTATTGGATAGATCAGGTAGACAACCAAGATAGACAGCTACCCTCACACCAGAAGTACTGTGTTCCCTTAACATACTACACTTGCACACTTATGAAAATAAAAAAGGATTTGAATCCTGGTCTTTTGACCTCAAAGCCAGTGTTCTTTCCACTTTATGGTACCTTTAAAATTTCTTCAAGCTATAATATTTACTGCACTGTGAATACAATCTTGCTAATAAGGGAATTTGCAAAGAGCATGCTGTTTCATAAACATTAGATTTTATAGTTCTGTAAGGACAAATAGTTTTAACTAATGAGTTTCTGATTTCTAAACTCCAGATTTGAGAATCAGAGGATCAGAAACTCCAAGATAGGAGGGGCCCTGGAGGCCATTAGTCCATGTTTCTGAACATTGTATTAGTTTTAAACATAAATCCCAGTATACTACCTCTTCTAAATAAATCAACAGAATGAGCAATTCAAGTATGTTAAGAAAACATACCAGAAAAAAACAATGTTAACAGAAATAATAAATACCTGTTTTCTTTTTGGTCACAATGTTCTTGAGAATGTCAATCATTGTTTTAAAATTTTGAAATTTCCAAAGCTCTTTATGTAACCATAGAGATCTTTATATAACAGCAATGCAACATATTTTGATGGGTCCTTTATTCATTTGCACAAATCCTGAAAGGAAAGGACCTCATTGGACCAGATGTTCTTTATCTAGTTTATTTTTTTTTCCCTAGAATTTGTTCTAGATAATGGTAATGGTTAGATTCTGTGAATCCATTTCAGTGTTTCACAAAAAAAGAGGGGGCTATAAAAAAGTTGAAGTGAATAATAATAATGACTTTTTCTAAGGCAGAGCATAAAACTTGGTTTTTGTTCCCCATAATTTCATGTCACTAATTTAATTAATTCACTTAAATGAAAAACCACTATAAGCTCTCCAAAGCTTAGATCAACAAGCATTGATTAAATCACTACTATGTGCCAGAACTGTTAGCTGCTCATAATGCAAAAAACAACAATGCAACATTCCTTGCCTTCAAAGCACTTATATTCTGTCAGAGGAAACATGTGAATCTTTAAGTACATACAAATAAATTTAAAGCTATTATTTGTTTGGGGTTTTTTGGAGGCAATCAGGTTTATGACTTGCTCAGGATTATAATAGTACTAGTAAGCATTGGGGACCAGACCTGAATTCAGATCCTCTTGAATACAGAGCCAGTATTCTATCCACTGTACCCCCTACCTATCTCTATAAAGAAGTTTAGATGTATAAATTCAAAGAAATTTTGATAAATTAATTCAAGGAAATTTTGTGATAACTTCAAGGAAGCTTTGATAAATAAATTCAAAGGAGAACTCAAGCTATTGGGGGAAAGGCATTATATAGAAGGTGGTGCTTGAGTTGTCTTAAAGGGATTCCTTGAGATATGGGTAAGAAGGTAGAGAGAGTCCTACAGTGTGGGATCAGCAACTGCTAAAATGTAGAGGGTGAAATGAAATATCACGTTTGAGGTATATTATGAAGATCCATTTGGCTAGATTGTAGAGTGTGGGAAAGGGAATAATGAATAATGGAAAGGTAGATTTGGAGCTGGTTTTTAAGGGTTTTAAAGGCAAAACAAATACATACATATATATGTTTATGTATACGATATGTGTGTGACTTTAAAGACAAAATAGAAATATACATATACATATATGTGTATATCTATATCTATCTATATAAATTTTTTTAATGAACAAGGATTTTTTCTCTCAATTAACCCCATTCTCATTACATAGTTCAGTCTCTCATCACTTCTCATCTAGACAATTGCAAATTACTTCATATATGCATAGCAGTTTAAAAAAAACCCAACATGAAAGATGATATGCATACAAAAGAACTGAGTTTGAATCTTGCATCTGATAATTATTAAAAGAGTGTCTATAAACAAATCAATTAGCTTACTTCAGTTCCCTCATCTGTACAACAAATATAGTGATCCCTAAACTATTTAACTGAGATAATGTCTAAGTGCTTTCTAAACATCATTGCATCATTTAAATGTCAGCTACTAACTAATCCTAATTGAAATAACCCTAGCATTTGATATGGTTCTCTGTACACTATAGATGGTTAATAACTGTTGAATAAGAGGTCTGTATTTAGAGTCATGAGTTAGATCTCTATCTCTGCCACTTAATATCTTTGTGACCTAGGGTAAACTACTCAGCTTCATTTATTCAGTCATCAAATGAAGAAATTAAATTAGATAACATTTAAGATTCCTTTTAGCTATAAAATCTATGAAGCTTTGAATTAAGTCCCAATTTCAGTAATAACTTGAAAGAACATGGGTAAATATTTTCTGGGGAGAAATTAATCATTTATTGTTTGTTTGTGTTTTTTCCATCCAAACATAGACCTTATTGGCTTCTATAGCTGTGATTTTCTTCCTTAAATGAATGTATCTAAATAATAGAGAAGAATTACTATTGCCTAGTGATCTCAGAAAACTAATGCTGAATATTTAACATTCATCCATTTGTTGTGAATAAAGAAAAGGTCCAGGAATTCTAATTACCTGCTAATTCCATGTGATAGCTATGTGCAGTTCACTAAGTGCAAATTGGCATCCTGACTAAATTATTTAAATGAGTTAACACCTAGAACTAAATCCTACCAACAAAGGGGTTGGGGGGAGAGGAGGAAGAAGAGAAGGGTAGTGGGAAAGTCAGGAAAGCGTTTTTGAGAGATCTTAAGTGTTTAATATTAAAGTGTCATCTTTCTCTCATTTTGTTAATATTTTGATGCCTCCATGATTGTAGAAGTCTATATGGGAGGCAATATTTTACTGTGGAAAGAACGCTGATTCAGGAGCTATAGGACTGTTTGCAAATCCCGTATTTGGGGCAGCTGGTTGGTACAATGAACAGGCCTGGAGTCAGGAAGAATTAAATTCAAATCTGGCCTTAGACACTTAATACCTTTGTGACTCTAGGCAAGTCACTGAGCCCTGTTTGTCTCAGTTTCCTCACATATAAAACGAGCTGGAAAAGCAAATGGCAAACCATTCCAGTATGTTTGCCAAGAAAACCTCAAATACAATCACAAAGAGTCAGATAAGACTGAACAACTAAACAACAACACCTGTGTGACTCTGGGCAAGGGACTTGACTTCCCTTGTCCTCTGGCTCCTGTTCTGTAAAATGAAAATTGATCTTTAAAATCCCTTTCAAAAAATGTCCTAGACTTAGGATAGATAGGTGGAAATTTAAACCTTCAAAGGCATAGTATGATTTCTAAATGATCAAAGTTATTTGATGCATTTCCAGACATTGTGGGGCTAGTTAGCACAAAAGATATTTGGTCCTAATAAAGTTGCCATCTTGATCAATAAGTATTTATTAAGCACTTTCAGTGCAGTGAATGCTGGGGATGTAAATCTAGAAGAAAGAGTCATTCTGCCAGCTTAGACCTTTCACTCAATTTGAAGAAGGAAGGAGGAGACATAACATCTTTATAGATAAATAAATATAGGCTCAAAAGAGCTAGAGCTGAAAAACACCTTAGAGGTTTTAGTCCAGCCCCTTCATTTTACAAATCATATTTTAGCCCAGAGAAGTTAAAACACTTGCCTAAAATCATATAGGGACTAAGTGGCAGAAATAGAATTTGAAGATTCAGCTTTCTTTAATCTGTACTTCCCTGCTTTTTCTAAGACATATGCAATATAAGTACATAACTAATCCGGAGAGCAGGGTCATTATCTGTGGGGCAGGATCATTGTCTGTGGGGCAACAAAAAAAGGCATCTTTAAGAAGGTTCATATGCATTGAAATTTTTTTTCACTTAATCCTATTTTTTTTCCCCAATTCCATGTAAAGGTAGTTTTCAACATTCATTTTTGTGAGATTTTTATTTCTAATCTTTTTTCTCCTTTCCTTGTTTATCTCTTTCTTCTCCAAAATAACAAGCAATCTGATATAGATTATACCTGTGCAATCATTTCAAACATATTTCTATATTTGTCATATTGTGATAGGAAAAAAAAGCAAAACATAAACAGATCATGAGAAAGAAAAAGAAAAGAAACAAACAGAAAAGGTAAAAATAGTATGTCCTGATCCATATTCAGTCTCCATAGCATTCTCTCTGGATGCAGGTGGCATTTTCCATCCCAAGTCTATTGAAATTGTCTTGAATCATTGTATTACTAAGAATGAAGTCCATCACAGTTGATAATCACATAATATTGTTATTGTATGCAATGTTCTCTTGGTACTACTCACTTCACTCAGCATCAGTTGATGTTATTCTTTCCAGATTTTTCTGACAGCCTGTTCATAATTTCTTAAAGAACAATAATATCCCATTATATTAATATACCATAACTTACCCATTCCCCAGCTATTGAGCATCATTCAATTTTCAGTTCCTTGTCACTATAAAAGGAGCTGCTACAAATATTTTTGCACATGTTTTATGCGTCTCTCTTTTATGATCTCTTTTGAGATACTGATCCAGTAGTGATACTATTAAAACAAAGAGTATGCACAATTTTATAGCCCTTTGGTTATTGATGAACTAAACTTAAAATTTCTAAGATTGACATTTGGGGCTGAAGCCTCCTTTGTTATTGTTTGTGTGACAGATGCCGTATTTAATATGTTACAAATATTAATATTTTCATCTTCACAGCTCTGAGAAGTAGGTGCTATTATGATCTCCATTTTATAGTTGAGGAAACTGAGAGGGGCTAAATGATTTGCCCAGGGTCAAATAGCTAGTAAGTGTCCAAGACTGGATTTGAACTCTGATCTTCCTAACTCCAAACCCAGCATCACCCATTGCCTCAGAAAGAAGCTACTGGAGGGAAAGGGGATAAGAAGGCAGGACTCAATGAAAAGTATATGAAGAAGTAGCAGGATAGTTATTTTCTGCCTTTCATAGAGACTTCCTACTGCAGAAGGGATTCCATTCTTGCTCTCTTTTTTTATCAGAAGTCTCTGTAAGCAATATTGTAGTGGAAAGCTGGTGGGGATAATGGGCAGGGGCCAGACTTGCACCTTAACTCACTGCTGCCCTGGATTTTCAGTGGTTTTTGCTAGAATCCTCCCAGAAAGCATAGATTCTTTTCCCTCCAGCAGAGCTTATTTTGAAACATCTGACTGTGATAGAATTACACATTCACAGGACATTCTTCTTTCACTCTAAAGGCAACCACAGATACAAAGATTAATATGCTGAATATGGAAACTTGAACTGCCAGGAGTAGAAGTCATTTAAATTCATGATCTATGCTTACTCTGGGGCTAAGATAGGCCAAGTCCTATAGGGTTTACTCAGAGCTAACAAAGGAGGCTTCAGCCCCAAATGTCAATCTTAGAAATTTAACTTCTTTGAGGTTTGTTGCCAGCTAATCAATATTTTCTGGGTGCTGAAACATCATTTTTAAAAAAAGCAACCCTTGAAGAATTATTTTTTGGGGATGGCAGCAAGGAGCCAAGAGCTCAGGAAACAGTATAAAAATGGAGCTGTTAGGTAAGACCACTACCAGTGGTTTCTATTACTAGAAACAGCAGTCAAAAGTAGATATTTTTAAGGAGTTGGGTTTGGGCTAGAGTTAACTGAAAAGAAAAGGGTAAAAGAACAATCTCTTGGGCTCTATACTAGAGACTTTTAAATTAATTTAAATCCCTTTTTATTTCTTTGGGTCAGGTAAATTCAATTAATTTTAAATTAAACTAAAAGTTCTTTCATCATTTCCACAAGTTTAACATGAGACAGTGTCAAATATCACTAACTGTGAAAATGAACAAGGGATATCCTTGAGACTGTTTCATATGTAAAGTGAGGCAGTTAAATTAGCTAATTTCTAAGTCCCTTCCAACTCTGGTATTCTGTGATTTTGTGACAGGATACACATTGCTTTGATAGATAAAAGGAATATTATATTCTTAGTATTATCAACATTTCAGCTGACTAGTAAATCTTTTTAAAGGGGGAGGAGTGAAAATGTGGTTGGTTTGGGATAATCTTTTCTTAATTAAAAATACACTGACTCTAAGAGCTAGAACAAGAGCAAAGCAATATGGACTTCGACCTCCCCCCCCATAGTGCTAAAATCTAGAGAGTACTCAATTCCTCCACTTTCTAGAAGCATCTAGTTACTAATTAGACATTTATCACCTCAGTTAGAAAAAATAATTTGCTAAAATAGAAAGGTACCAGTTTTAGAGCATTGTTAATAGCTGTTAACTCATTTTAATTAATTGCTTTTCTCTATCATTGGAAATTGTCTTAATTATTTCTTCCATCATTTTCATGTTATATATTTAAAAATTTATTTGAGGGGGAATTTGCACTCCTTGCTTGAGATACTAAAATTGCTAGTTAAGGTTTTGCTGGATCTAAGTGATTACTACTATCCTCCCTTTACAAGTATTCTGCCTTTCTTTTTTTTTTTTAATCAACCTTATAAAAATAGACTCAAAATGTGAAACTGGGTGTTCATTTCAAATTCATGAGCTTTTCCATTATGCCATGCTGCCTCGCCAAACCCCAGCTTAAAAATAAACAAAAGATAATTAGATTATTGTCTTAGCTTCATAAACATATTGTTTTGCAGCAAAAGGAGAAAACTCCAAATATATTTATAAACTTAATAAAAGTATTAAATTTAATTTTCTCTAACCTAATTTGATTCTAAATTTTGTCTTCTTGAGGGGCATTTCTAGGTTTTGTTTTTAATGTTGTTTTTGTATTTCCGACAGAACACATTCTAAAAAATACTGTCAATTCTTATTTCTTCTACTTTCAGGGCAAAAATATAGTGCCATGCAATAAAGTAAAGTAAACAGAGAACATATTTCAAATATTGACTGTGGGGGTCATGTGATCATAGATTTAAAGCAATTTAATTCAACTTCCCCGTTTTCAAAAGAAGGAAACTAAAGTGATTTGCCCAGTGTCATACAAATCTCCACTTGAAGGAGAGTAGAAGTTGAATCCAGATCCTTTGACTTCAAACTTAATAGTCATGCCACTTATATTTAATGTACTTTGCTCTCTCATGAAATTAATAAGCCAGTTGATCCCTCATAGCTTCTTGGTGCTGATCAGTCCCTTTGAAGCCACATATAAGAAAATAATAAACTGAGGAGAAAGTAGTCTTAGCATAACTTTGCTATATGGACTATGTATAGGGTCCTATGCCCTATGGGCTTCTAAATGGCACAGTGGGTAAAATGCTGGATCTGGAGTAAAGACTCATCTTCTTAAGTTCACATCTGTCCTCAGATATTTCATAGCTATGTAATCTTGAGCAAGTCTCTTAAGCTGTTTACCTCAGTTTCCTCATCTGTAAAATGAGTAGGAGAAGGAAGTCCCAAACCACCCTAGTGTCTTTGCCAAGAAAGCCCCAAATGGGGTTATGAAAAGTTGGACATAACTGAAAACCGAACAGCAATTTATGGTTCACCTTACACAAAAGCAGAATAAGCAGCTATGAAGATTAAGGTAATGGGACTTTGGCATTATTAAAAGTCCTTCTGCATGTGGTGCAGTGGATAGAGCATTGGGCTTGGAATTACAAAGATTAATCTTCATGAGTTCAAATCCAGCTTCAGGCACTCAGTGGCTGTGGGACTCTGGGCAAGTCACATACCCTTCTTGCCTCAGCTCTTCATATGTAAAATGGACTAAAAAAGGAAATGTTAAACCATTCCAATATCTTTGCCAAAAAAAAAAAAAAAATGGGGTTATGAAGAGTTGTACATGACTTTAATGACTCAACAACAACTGATTAAAAATATTTATTATCATGACTTAATGGTGTGGACAATGAAAGAGAGATAAATATCCAGAAAATGTGTATACTAAAATGTACATATATTATCTTTGAAGGAAAGGGATATGTTGTACCTTTGACTTCCCTCATTAGCATATTAGGATTTATTTATTCGATGAGTTAACTGATGCTATCTTTTCATTATATTTTGTAAGTTGAGAGCCACCAATTAAAATAACACATAAACTAAATAAATTAGCTACGCCTCCAAAAAATTCTTGCTTTGATGTCTTTGGATAGGTCTCTGGGTTCTCAAAGGCTATGTTAGTGAAGCTCACTTATTGACAGATTCCAGAAAGCCTTTGGGAATGGAGACAGATCTTCAGACCAATTGAAGTAAGTTTAGACACTTATCCCTAAATTACCTATAGGAAAATGATTTTTTTAAACCAAAGCTTCTTTGAGAGATCAACTAGATCCATGATAAACATACATATGCACATATATTCATATGTACATATTATATATATGTATCTATACATCTTTAGACATATACATATATAGTAATGTTTTATTTTCTTTGCAACCATATGTATTTTATGTATTTAAAAATATTAATCTGAAAAGGAGTCTATAAGTTTTTACAGACTTCCCATAACACAAAAAAGGCTTAGAACTCCAAATCTAGTTATTTCCAGATTCTACTTCTCCAAACTATTTTGTATTTGCTAAGTTTTATTCCTCTTATATCCTCCTGGTAGAGGTTAAGTTCCTTGATAGAAGAGATTGTTTCATTTATGTCTTTATAGCCTTAGATATAGCATAGTTCTTCATATATATTAGACATTTAACATGTACCTATGAAAGTGAATTAAATTGTAGGAGTACTCACACCAATAAAATCATAAATCTTTTATGCATCAAAGTGTGTGTGTGTATGTATGTATTTATGTTCATATGAAAAAACCTGTTGCACAGTTTTCCACAAAAATTGACTAACCCAAGAAATCTATCCATCAATTGCCATCAGCCAATCAAAATTTTTGAGCATGTGGGAAATCCAAACAAAAGATCATGTTTAGTGGAGAGAGGCAGCACAGTATAGTGATAAGAATTCTCAATTTAAAATCAGGTAGCCTGAGTTCAAATACTACCTCTGTAATTTACTATATATGTACTTTTGGACGGGGAGAGAACATGCATTTATGAAGTGACAACTATGTGCTAGACACCATTAAATGCTTAAAAATACAGTGCCTCATTTTTTAAGCTGGATTTTAATGATTTGATCTATGAGGAGATTGTATCTCTAAAGACACTTCCAACTTTAAATTATTGTTCCTATTATAGATTCAGACAAAGATATGGTGTTGATAGCATAATTCCTCCTTGCAAAACAACCAAATTGAAAAGGTCTGGTCATAAACTGTCTTTTTGTTTTTCTTATCTCTGTCTCCTGGTTTCCCTGACTTTCCTCAAGTTCCAACTAGCATCCCATCTTCTATAAGAAACCTTTCCAAATACAGCTTTATACTATGATTTTCTTTCTGTGATGATTTATAATTTATTATGTGTATGCATATATACAAATATACACACAAATATGTATAAATGTATATACATACATATGACTTCTATAGTGCATACAGGATGTGTATACATGTGTACATCTATATTCACACATGTCTGTGTGTTTATATACACATATACACCCACCTATATGCATTTTGGGTGTATATGTATACTTTTTTCTATCATTTTCACTACAGGATTCCTTTTCCTTTCCTTACTATATCTTCTATTATGAAAAAATTATAATGAAACACTAATGGGGAGTGAGAGAAAAAGAAAGCCTAAAATATCAACTGAAGAAGATTAGGAATAAGGGGAAAAGGAAAGGAAAAAAATGAGTATCAATAACTCCAAAGAACATTACCATTTAGGGAATAAATATGTAGGTAAATTCTGATTTATCTGTTATTTTACACTTCCCTTCCTTTATCAGAAATTATATCACACATTCATCTTTCAGAAGCAAATGGCTTCCCAGCAGTTCAAAGAGAGATATAAAAATAACCCAGAGACCTTGATTGATGACAAGAAGGTGTGCCTTCACTATTGTGGTACATTGCCTTTTTGTGTCCAATGCAGTGTTTTGTGTATGCTCACTGTTTTCTCATCCTTTAGGGGAAAGAATCACTCATAGGTCTTTGGCCAAAAGGTTCCTTACACTTGAGGCATAATGTCTTCTTGCATTTAAAGTAATTTTCATCTAAAGAACTGGAATTCAGCAGTATTATCTATGGGAGTGTTTGTATTTCCTTTCTTCGCTGTCTCTCCTCAAGGCAGAGAATGCTCTGTAGAAGGCCTGCCTCTGTTAGTTAATGTTACAAAGTCTCCCCAAGCCTAAATCTAAAGCTACATAGTTTAGTCCAGAATTATATTTTTTACTTTTTCCCTATCAGTCTTCACTAGGGGTGAAAAAAATTCTGGTTTGTTGCCAATTTCTAGCATTAGTGTGTGTTTGTTTTAATTCATACATGCTAATGGGCAAGATATAAAATTTTAAATATGTATCTGGATAAACTTCAGCTCAGCTCTTCATGGATTAGAAGCACAAATTGACTTAATGGATAAATATATTTCCACAGCTCTTATTTGTTTCTAATTTGCCTCATTAATGTGGAACACCTCCACCCAGTGTATTAAATCTCCATATGATTTTTCTCTTGATGTAATTTACCACCTGAGGAAGCAGAGAACTGGGAAATTCAGGACAGAGTTTCTTTAGGAAAAACAAAACAAAACAAGAAAAAATAGCTTTGCTTTCTTTTAAAGGATTTTGTATACCAACTCTTATCATCAATAAATGAGCATTTATTATATATTATATGACAGGCACTGTGCTAACTATTGGAAATATAAATATAAAAGTAATAAAGTCTAATGCATACATATTGATAGAAAGAAGAGGGGAGAAAGGCACTATCTTTCTCCAAAGTATGAGATACAAATGAAGATATTAGAGATTGAGGTTGAGGAATTTGAGGGGAGTATGGTTTAAAAGAAATATTACAATTTTAAGGCACAGTTCTGATTTTAATAAACTCAGGTATAAGATAATACATATTGGGCTGCCATGTTCACTTCATTGGCCAAATAAAAGATGATATTTGCTTATCTAGCCCTATGATTTTCCATGATTTTCTTAGAATCATGTAAACTTTCTTAGGCTCATTGAGGGAAGGTTTTTTGTTTTGTTTTTGTTTTTGTGTGTGTGTTTTTTTGTCTCTTTTTGTATCTCCAGTACTTAGCACAGTGTCTGGCACATAGTAGGATTTTAATACATGTTTAATACATGTAAATTGATTCAGAATATAGTTAGAGTAGGACAACCAAGGCTTTGTACCAAAAAACAATTTAGAGGACATGAACAATCAAGTTTAGCACCTAGGCAGAAAGAATAATTAAATAAAATAGGAAGCTAAAGCAAATGTACTCAGGGAAAACTCCCTCAATTTTGCCTTTTACATCCTCAAAAAGACCTCCATGGTTTTACTTCAGGGCATATTTCATACATTTGCCTCTGGACTGTTTTGTGTTACTTGAATCTGTTATTAAAATTGTTAATTAAGACCCATAAGTTTGTTGTTTTCTCTTCAAAATATCCCTCTTTATTGAGTACAATAACCCCTCCTCCCTTAAAAGTTCTATTGATAGAAATTAATTGAATAAGAGAAAATCATGGGGGAAAAGTAATATTATTCAATGGATAATTTGGCCCAAACCTTCTTCTTTCTGTTGTGAATGAAAGCAATTTAGGATTCATAATCACTGAAAGATGTATAAAATGTGCCAGGTTATGTTTCATAAGTTAGTCAAATATTTATTAAGTGCTTATTATGTGTTAAGACACTCTTCTAAGCTCAATACAAAAGAAAGGAAAGAAGGAAAGAAAAATAAAGAAAGAAGGAAGGAAAGAAAAAGAAAGAAAAAAGGAAAGAAAAAGAAAGAAGGAAAGAAAAAGAAATAAAAGAAAGATAGTTCGGGGCTGCTTTTGATGAACTTAACAATGGAATGAGGGGAGGACCATATAAAAAGAAGTTGGAAGGAGAAGGGGAACAGAAAAGCACAAGCTATTTGGTGTGAAGGCACATCTGAGAAGGAAAGAGAGATGATTGGCTGAGGCCCTCCTTAAAATAGATATTTTAGAAAGAGCAAACATGCTTAGATACTGACACTCTGGAAGGCTAGAAATTTTAACTATACTTCATATTTCTTGTATTTCTATTTTGAGTCAATATATTATGTAATTAAGATAGCTATTTCTTTGAGTAACAGACAAAGAAAACAGGAAATTACATAGGTCCTTTAGCTCCAACATTTCTATCTTAGATTATCAAAACTTTGTCACTGGATTTTCTTGCAGTCACTACAGAAAATGGACTTTAATGTGCATTCTCTCCATTGATGAACATGACAACTCAAATATGTCTACTTTACATTCATTTGATCATTTCTCTTTAATAAAACTAGTTCCCCTTGCTCCCATCCCCCCTACTTTACTCATATGGACTTAAGCTTCCTTATCTCCCAAATACATGCCGCTCTGGTTCAATTTAACAAATATCTCTAAAGTAGCTTCTGTGTGCTGAACACTGACCTAAACACTAGGAGAAATTCAGAATCTAAATAAAGTAGTTCCTGCCTTCATGAAGCTTACCAGTGATATAATGATGCTTGCCAGTATCCCTTAATTGCAATTGACAGTCTTTAGTCAGCATTTCTGTGGTTGACTAACTTAACGTAGGATTTAAGATGATATAAGCCACAAGGAAGATTAATTTAGGCACAGCTTCATATTGTAAACTAAGCTATAGGTTTCTTTTTTGTTGTTGTTACTGCAACTTTTTTAAAAATGTAAAGGTTTGTTAGCAGTACCTGCAGTACCCTCCTTAATTAGGTTTGAAGTTAGCTTATGCTCAGTGTAAGCAAAACTCTGTTTTAATTAGTTAGTCCATATGCTTTAATCAGATAGTTCCTAATAGTGCCTGTCAAAAATAGACTTCTTTAATCAGCAATGTTGGAAAGATGCCTAGAGTCTTGCAATGTTCTGACTTATTCCTATGCCTCCTTCCTAAAAATGAATAAACACAGTGCAGTAGACATGAAAATAGCAGATTGTGAATCATTTTATCAAAGGTAATGAAATTAAATTTTAGCTCTGAGTTATTTGCAGAATGCAGTTTAACATTTATGAGGATTTATCTTCCAAATCCTGATTACTGAATTTACTGAGTATTTTTCTCCCTTTAGGATTTTCAAGTTATAGGATCTTACTTGAGGGTTTTTAAGGAATCAATAAGAAACAAACAGACATTTTCCTTTTCCAGTGATAACTTTCACAGACCAATGGCATTATATTTGCAATCTATAAGAATCATTTTTATTATTGTCCTTGAGATAATAGCTTAATATTTTGAACCTTCATAATAATGGGATGATAAAAAATCATTAAAAGCTTATTTAATAAAAAGGTTAATATTTCATGTAATTAAAATGGATTTATTTATTCTGTACTACAAAAAGTTATGTCAATCATTGTCCACGGTAACATTGATAATGCATTACAGGAAGGTGATACAATGGATAGAGTTCTGGATCTGGAATCACGAAAACCATAATTCAAACCTGGCCTTACATATTTACTGACATGTAACTTTGGGCAAATCACTTAACCTCTGTTTGCCTCAGTTTCCTCTCTTGTAAATGAGGATAATAATAGCATCTAACTTGCAGGATTGTTGTGAGCAAAAAATAAGATAATATTTGTAAAAAGTGTTTAGCCCAGTGACTGGCACATAGTTAAGTCCTACATAAATATTTATTTCCTTCCTCATCATGATTAAACACCAATTTAAGATCAGTTCTTCACTATCAATTTCTTCTGTCCAATTCTGTCTACTTACATAGAAGCTGGAAGCAGGATTCCATTAGTATAAGAAATTTTCAGAAGAAAAAAATTTCCTCTACTAATGCAGGTTGGCATGTTTATAGTAAATAATAATAATAAATATAATAATAAAAACAGCAAACATACATGGATATATAAGGACATTAGATTTAGATTTTATTTTTATATTAGAAAAAACATTTGAGTTTATATCTTCATAATACTAATATATGTGTATATATATAAACTTATAATTTTAAAAAGTTTCCTAGAGCACTGAGAGATTTAAGTATCTGTCTAGAATCACACCATCAGTGAATATCAGAGGGGAAACTTCTCTATTCACTAAATCATTTTTGTGGCTTTATTAACTTAGTTTATAAGTATCAAGATATAAAGCACTTTATACAATCTGGTCATGACACATAAACTTCATAGTATCATCTAACTGTTTTAGAATCAAAGAATGAGCCTTTTTGAGCTTTTGTTAAGTGCTAGGACCTGTGCTAAGCACTGGACAACAAAGAAATTAGAAAATATCCCCTTACTTAATGAGCTTACATTTTATTATACAGTAATACAGCAAAATGGTTACTGATGTAGTTATTTCTGAATCAGCTATTTTGTAATCAAATAATTGATATGTAAGCTAAAAGATTAAAATTAATGCCAAAAAGAATAAAAAGTAAAAATGAGAAGACATACATGGTATATGATTGAGGAAATGCCAACCTGATAAGTGTGAACAACCAATTTATGCATATAGGAAATGGACAAAAACCTAATAATTCAATTAACATTTCCTATGAAATTTTAATCTGTGAAAGTCACCAGAAAAAGGAAACAAAAAAAAAGGATAGAAATAATATTTTATCTAGTTATTATGTGAAGAGAGAGGTATAGTGTCAAAGGAAGCATTTCATTTGTTTGTAAAATCTTAAGAAGGAGGATATAAGTAATTGAGTGATTAAGTATAAGCAGTATCACATTTTAAAACAGGAAGAAACAGTAATAACTTGCTTTATTGAATTTTGCTTTATTGTGCTAGTAGTGGGGTTATTTGTTTCCAAATTGAAGATTTGTGGCAAGCCTGCATTGAGCAAATCTATTGGTGTCATTTTCTCAATATCACATGTTTCATATCATATCAGTGTCACATTTTGTAATGCTCACACTATTTCAAACTTTTTGATTATTATTAGATATATTATGGTGAATTCTGATCAGTTATCTTTAATGTTACTATTGTAATTGTTTTAGGATAACACGAACCACATCCATATTAAAATGATGAATTTCATCTACAAATTTGTGTATTCTGAATGCCTCCTAGACCAACCATTCCTGTTTCTCTCTGCCTTTCCTTGAATGTCAATTCCCTAAGACACAATATTAAAATGAGGCCAATTAGTAATTCTATAGTGGTCTCTAAGTGTTCAAGTGAAAAGTAGAGTCAGTCAATATGGCAAACTTGATTGTTTCTTATTTTAAGAAATTGCCACAACCACCCAACCTTTAGCAACCACAACTCTGATCAATCAGCTGTCATCAACATACAGGCATATAGTTGTAATCAAAAATATTACAACCAACTAAAAGCTCAGATGATGGTTAGCACTTTTAGCAACAAAATATTTTTAAATAAGTTATGTGGGGTTTTTTTAGATTTATAATATTGTACACTCAATAAACTACAATGTAGTAGAAACATACTTTTATATGTATTGGGAAACCCAAGATATTTACATGCCCCACTTTGTTGGTATATTCACCTTATTGTGGTAGTCTGAAACTGAACCTGTAATATCTCTCAGTTGTATATATATATAAGTATATATACATATATATGCACATATATACACACATATATACATATATATACACACACATATATATATATATATATACATACACACACACACACACACACACACACACACATATATATAATTTGACAAGAGATCTAATTAAACAACATCATCCTTAGAGCATTCCATAGATATAAATTGTAAGAAGGACCTTACACTGTTAGGATTCTTACAAGGTGCTAAGTCAGTGGAATTGATAGAGACAATAGTTATCTAATTTAGCATGTTCACTATGATTAATTTAATACTACAAGATGTTATGGGCCAGAACTTGAAACAAGGTACTGAGTGGAATTGAGGAGACAATGGTTAAATCTAGTTTAGCATTGATTTAATCCTACAACAAATAATGATTTCCTCATGATATAATGATTGGTGTATGCTCAGTGTGGAACATATAAACGAGAAGCTCAGGACTTTGGGAGAACTTCGGGAGAGGATTTTAGCCAAGGAGGATTTCTGGAGAACTTCTAGGGACTTCGGGAGATTCAGAGTCAAGATTCATTCCAACTTCCACCTTTGTGCTGGCTGGAGACATTGAGAGGACAAGAGGCTGAAGCTGGCAGAGACAAAGGACTAGCGACAAGAGCTCTCGAGGAACCAAGGAGAGAGATAGGCCTCTAAGAAAGCTAACCCGGCAGAAGGAAGGAGATAAAACTTGAAGGAGAAAATAAAGGATCTGGACTTTAACTCCTGGCTGCATTTGGGATTATTGAACTGAACTGAAACTAAGGCTGCTTTCAGAAGCTCCCCAAGAGATCTGCTCCCAGAGAACGATTACAATTTAGAGAACAGAACATCACATTGCACAAATAAAAGATGGAAATAAATATATGATAGATTTCCCATAACAAATTCTTTTCTCCATCAGTGACAGTGAAGCTACCACATTTGGAATCTAATATCATAGTCCTAGTGATGCTGCATAAAGAAATAGAAAATTCACTAAAGAAAAGAGGAATAGGAAGACTAGCTTGAGTTATCATATCAAGTATACCCAGAGGAATTCCAGTAGAGCAATATAATTTTGAAAGTGAAGTCATGATTGATTCTTAGGCTTCTCAGCCCCTCCACCTTGGGGGGTGTAGAAAAGTAAACTCCTCCCAAAGTCTTCTTTTATAGAGGGTTCTGAACTTTCAGGACTTTCCATAGTAACTCTCTATTCCCCAAAAGCAGGTTTACTTAGTTTTGACTCCATGGAGTATCATATGGATATCTCCTTGTGGCCTCCTACCTTTCCCCTACTACTTTTCAGCTTCTTCACCCCTCCTAATGCCCATTTGATTGTAAGCTTCATTCTTATAAGTATCCTCAGTGCTTACTACTGTGCCTGGCACATGTCAGGCATTTAATAAATGTTTATTGAATTGAATTAAAATGACATCAGAAAGAGACAGAGGACAACAGACTCTTGGGAAAATATAGAATTTATTATATGCAAAAAGTAATCATGAAAATATGGATAACTACTGATTCATATTAGTACTTTAAGAATAGGAATTGAATCTGTGATTTCACTGAAATAGGGAGTTCTCATCTATGAATTAGGTGGACAGGTTCTCTGTAACTTACAGACTCGAGGAGTTACCTAGGGCAATGAGAAGTTAAATGATTTGCCTAGAGTCATACTTCAGGATATATCAGAAGCTGGTTCAAAGAGGACTTTCTATCCACTAAAATATACTGCTTTTTTGGGCCCATTTTATCTTTTAAAAATTTATAAAAATAGCTTATACAAGTATGTATAGATAGATATACATAATAGATATACATATCGGTCTATGACTTATCTATCAAACTATAATCTATCTATCTGACATTTAAAAGAGGCACAAGAAGGGAACAATCAGGCTTTCATATATGATGTTTTGGAGCACACAATAACATTTTTACAATAATTCTTTACAGTCATGATAAAGATAGAAAATATAAAATCTCAGTATTCTTATTTCTTTTGATGACTACAAGAAGACAATCAATGTTTTAGAGCAAAGTATACCCTTAAAAACTATTCTCTAGTGAGATATGCCCTGTGCATATGTTAAAATCATAAGATTCCCTAAATACATATATACATACATGTATGTAAATGTATATGAATAACAACAGGAATATGTTACTTTGGCTCTTTAATAATTAGCATCCAATGAGGGATAAATGGAAAGAGGTATTTATTCTTATCATGGAATGATAATGGAAGAGAGATTCTCTATAGATGCCAAGACCCTCCAGATTCTCCCTGTTCCTGGATAGTGTTGTCATTGCATCAGGCTCTAAATCGTTTCAGAGCCCACTAAGTGAAATCCCTAATAATTCAAAAGAATTAACCCTAATTAGTCAGAAAAAAAATCAAGGTAGGTGAAGAATAATTTTTGTTCAGACCATGCTATTCAATTTCACTGCCTATAGAGTTAATCAATCAATACATATCTTGGATAAACCTTAAGAAGAAGGAGATAATCTATATATTGACCAACAGTTGTAGAAAATATAAGATTCCCTATATCTTTATTTTTGTTGACTACAAAAAACCACAATTGAAATCTATTAGAGAAAAATACCATCTTAATAGCTGTCTTTCATTCATATTTTAATATATTATGTCAAGATCCCTAAGTCCTCGGTGTTTTCAGTGGACTCTGTGGAAGATTCAAAACATACAGTCACAGAATGAAATAATTTGAATTTTGCTTTTAGTTGCTCAAAGCCATGAAATTCTGGGATTCCATCACAATATTACTATGAAACTTTACTGTCTTCTAATAACTAAGAAGGCGACTGAAGTAGATGCTGTGGAGCCCTTAGAAATTGGTAAAACATTAAAGACTTCAAAGTCATCACTTTATCTTGAACCATCACCAGTCATCTTGACTTTTATCCTGCCATCACACTTGATAACTCAGGAAGAGAGAGTGAAGATGCCAACTTTGTTCAGTTCTGCCTCACCTAAATCCAATTCATGTACAAGTCAACACATCACCTCTATTGTCATTGGTCCTCTTCAAAAATGAAGGATAAACAACACTTTTACTGCAACAATATTTCACCTAAAATTGTATTAAGGCTACTTAAATGCCACAGTGCTGCTTCTCCAGAATATGGAGTCAAGAAGACAATGAGTTCAAATTCTGTCTTGGATACTTACGAAGTGCGTGACCCTGGACAGGTCATTTAATCTCTGTCTGCCTTAGTTCCCACATCTGTAAAATGGGGATAATCATAGTCCCTGTCTTTCAAAGTTGTTGTGAAATTCAAATGAGATAACATTTT
This sequence comes from Sminthopsis crassicaudata, assembly GCF_048593235.1. Taxonomy (NCBI): domain Eukaryota; kingdom Metazoa; phylum Chordata; class Mammalia; order Dasyuromorphia; family Dasyuridae; genus Sminthopsis; species Sminthopsis crassicaudata. The sequence goes on along the minus strand of NC_133617.1, from coordinate 133,296,026 downwards.
TAAAGCATTTAGCAAACCTTAAAAAGCTAACTAAATTCTGATTAGTATTATTTTCTCAGGACTTATCAATTATATTAGACAGTATATTTTTGCCTTTTTAAAATCAAATGCTTTAAGATTTTTAGTATAAATTATACCACTTCTCTTTGATGTCTTTTCAGATAAAGAATAATTTCATCACCCTCTAGTTATTAAATTTTCATAATCTTGCCATAAACTGAAAAAGGCTTCTCAATTGTTCAAAATAATATTTTCCTATATTAATTGACAGAAGGGAAAGAAGAGGGAAAATATTATTGAGTTTAGAAACATGTTGATAGTCACATTTGAATCCTATTTTAGAGCTGGATGAAGTGACTTCAGAGATATACCTCAAGACTTTCAATTTGCAGATAAGGAAACTGAGTGAGGCTCACAGGAATTGTGATTATCCAGAATTACATGGCTCTTTAGTGGCAAAATAGAATCCAGTTCTCTGGAATTCCTGTTTAAAAAAGCTTTGTTTAAATGTTTCCTGAATTTACATATCCAACTTAAATTTTAAAACTGTAATGTAAAAAAGAAGCAAATTGAAAACTTGTTTTTTCACATTTCCTACATGTAAACTAAAATAGCTGTAAACAAATGAGAGGAAATATGTCACATAAAAAACTGGAAATTATTTTGATACAAGTACTATTATCAATAATAATTATTTATTGAGAACTCCCAAAGCACAAACTGCTTTTTTCAAACAAGAAAGTACAATTTGGGAGCAACTAGGTAGTGAAGTGGATAGAGCACTAGCCCTGAAGTCAGGAGGACCTGAGTTCAAATCTGGCCTCAGACACTTAACACTTCCTAGCTTGTGTGACCCTGAGCAAGTCACTTGACTCCAATTGCCTCAGGGGAAAAAAACTGAAGAAAGTACAATTGTTCATGTTAAATTTCCTACCATGTATTTAACACTTACAATTAATATGTGTATGTATATACATATATATATATTTAAAAGTGGTTCCAAATGAGTCTATTTCGTCATGAAAATTTGATTTTTATTTCAGCTACTATTTGTCAGTGAACTTTCTGTTCATATTTCCCCTTTCTCATTTGTAATCACTAAATACGTGGTTGAAAACAATTATTTCATTGTCTGAAGCTTGATCTCATTAGTTTTGGCTCAAAGAGGGAATAATTTAATTATTCAGTTGGGTAGAAATTTATCTAACCCTATAAAGAAGTAATAGGAGAAAGAGGAAATAAAAGGGAGGGGCTGAATAGAAGGGAAGGCAGAAATACTAGGAAAGCAAAGTAAGAGAAGGGGGGAAGGTAGAAGAAGATAAAGTAGTGGATGGGATGAGTTAAAAAAAACAAAACACTACTAAGAGAAAATAAGAGTGATAGAAGATAAAGTAATGGGTAGAGTGAGTTAAAAAACAAGGCCTTATTAAGCACAGAGTGGAAAGAGAAAACAAAAATATATACAGGGGAGAAAATAGAATGGAGGAAAATCTAGAACTGGTAATCATAACTGTGAATGTGAATGAAATGAATCTCCCATAAAATGGAAGCAAATAACAGAGTGGATTAAAAAAAAAACACATTTGATAGAGAGAGACATATATAGAGTAAAGTTCTGGGGAAAGATAGACTAAAAACCATTTGGAAATTAAATCATCTAATTCCAAAGAATGAGTGGGTCAAATAACAAATCACAAAAGCAATCTATAATTTAATTCAAAAGAATGACAATAATGAGACAACATACCCAAGCCCATAGGATACAACCAAAGCAATTTTTAGAGAAAATTTATATTTCTGAATAGCTACATGGAAAAATAGAGAAAGAGGAAATCATTGAATTGGGCATGCAACTAAAAAAAACCTAGAAAAATAACAAATTAAAAATCTCCAATTAAATATCAAATTAGAAATTATGAAACTCAAAGGAAAGATTAATAAAATTAAAACTAAGAAAACTATTGAACTAATTAATAAATTTTTATGAAAAAAAACCAACCAGTAGATAAACCTATCAGGGCCATATATTTGTGTCATAGAAGGAATTTGGCAGAATTTTTTCTTTTTCTATTTTTCCAAATAGTTTGCATAGTATTATAATTAATAGAAAAGGCAAGTGGGTGTATTAAATTGTTCACTAAGCTCCTCCCCTAACTGCTATGAGACCTGATCTGACTTTTTTAGTCTTGGAAGTATTGACTAAGATTTCTTTGCCTGGAAGGACTGAGGCACAAGCTTCCTTTTGAATGGAACTGGATGTAAATGGGAAGGGAATAGAGAGGATGGGAACAATATAGCAAAAAATATATATATAAAGTTTTTCAGGGGGGGGGTAGAGAAGAGGTGTTAGCCAAATATGGGGGAGGAAACAAGATACCTATAACGTTTTTAAAACTTAGATTGCTTTGTAATCAAAGACAGGAATTTTAAAAAATCTTAAGTCCTTTCATATAAGAAAAAACAGCTAAAATTCAGGAGAAAATATTACTCTTTTATGTTAGAAATTATTAAATACAAGATTTAAACCTTAGTTAGAAGTTAACTTTACTCAGATCCCAGGGCTGTGTGTGTATGTGATGTGTGTGTATATATATGTTTATATGTGCAAGTCACTTAAAATCTCTAATTTCCTAGATGAAGGATCCTAAACTTTATCAGTTAATCCAGTATTTCCTATCTCTTCATCTTATAAAAAATTTCTTCATAAAACAATTCTTTTAAAAACATTTTTGAATTGATAATCTCAAGATTCCTACCTTCACTGTCTGTCATCCTATGGTATCTCATGAATTGATGTTTATTTTTGCCCATCATTTTGTGTCCTGTTGTTAGGAGAACCTTACATGGAAACAATTAGATTAAGTATAACAGAAAAACAAATATCCCTGGGTCCATTGCTTAATGCTTTTTTGTTTGACAGAAGACATATTCACTAGAAATGAACAGCCTCTCATTTCCAAAAGAGAAAATAAGCAGATCCTGTTTTCTGTGGAGAGATGTGTCCTTCATAAGTGTTTTACAAAAGCAGTTTACAAAACTGCAATATTTACTTCTTTTTAAATGTTTTATTCATGATTTTTGTCCTTTATCCCAGTTACCTTCCAGTGTTTCCTCCTTAAGCCCCTTTCTTGAAATGTCAAAACAAAGTAAATAGACAGCATAATTCTGTGTAGCAGCATATGCAGAAATCTCCACCTATAATCCATAACCTCCCTCTTAAAAGGAAGGAAGCTGGTTGCATTCTCCATACTCTGGAATAAAGATTGAGCATTGCAATTTATCCGAATCATGACACCTTTTAGTGTTATTTTCCTTTGTATTATTGTGTTCTCTATGCAAAGAGATAAGAAACAAGGACAGCTAGTTGCACAGTGGTTGGAGTGCTGACCCTGGAATCACAAAGACTTGAATCCAAATCCAGCTTTAAACACTAGCTGTATGACTTTGGACAAGTCATTTAATCCTATTTGCCTTAGTTTCCTCATCTGTAAAATAAGCTGGAGAAGGAAATGGCAAACCATTCCAGGTGATGAAAGATGTTCCAAGATGAGAGTAGTGATGACAAAGTCAATGACAAAGATATGGAAGCTAGCTGGGAAGGCTAAGATGAAGACTGAAACAAACCAGGAGATTTGGCCATTAAAAAAATTACTGAGAGAGCAATTTCAGTTGAGTGGCAAAGTCAGTTCATTCTCTATCACATGTCCAGCCAACAGCTAAGCTTAGTCAAATCAATCTCCATTATATGACTACATATTACAATCCATCTCTTGTACGCTGGCTGTCCTGCATGTCTTGAATACAGTCCTTCCTTCCTTGTACTTCTTATAATCCTGGGTTTCCTTCAAGACTCAGTTTAAGTACGACTTTCTACACAAGGCCTTTCCTAATACTCTACATGCTACAACCTCCCCATCAATGACCTTGTGTTTATTTTGTTCAAATTTTCTTTATTCTAATATATGTTTCTCAACAGAATGGCAGCTCCTTGAGGATAAGAATTAATTTTTTTTTTTAGTTTTTGAATCTTCAGTCCCTAGCATAGTAGTGTTTACTGGCAAATTGATGACTGTTTATACTGATTCTTAAAACATAAATTGGCTTTTGCATAAAATCTTTAAATTAATCCTCAAAGGAAGAGTGAGATTTTCATTCTAATTGATTCCATGGTATAGGAAAGTTTCACTTTGGAGGACAGCAATGATAGATTAGGGTATAATTTGGCACTTTTTTCATGCAGAGGGATTTGTTGCCTTGTTTTGATGCATATGTTTTTAATCTGTTATTTCTTCTACTATTGAAATTCTTAAAATGTTAGTTTTTAGCAGATTTTGTATTTTCTACATTTGGGTTTTGTTTTGTTTTGTTTTAATCGGCTGACTTTATGTTAAGCAGCATAGTAGGGGGGACAAAAAGCCCTTCATTTTAAACATGAAAATTAGGAGGCTTTTGATCTCAAAAGTCTTGTTTTTCTTGAGTAATGTGAAATTTTTTCAGCAGCCACTGAATCCAACTCTAAAAATCTTGCAGTCTCGGCATCTTTTCTACTTTTTAATAAGATCCTTGGCAAAGGCTATTTCTAAGCATAGGAATCACACAAACCCATAAGGGGAAGAGACAGAACCTCTGTGAATAGCAGTACTTTATACAAACTAAAGTTACAGCTGCAAACCAAACAATGGACTTTATGCCTGGCATACCCATTGTGGGAAGAACTGAATGTCCTGGCTTTCTAAACCTGCTGATTCAAATGAGATGACAGCATCACCCACCAGTTTTGCAGATAACAAAAGATATCAGTGATTTTGTATGACTGGCTATCCCTTTGTAATGCATATATCTGTTTTTAGAATGAATGAAGGAATTTTGCAAACATGTGTAGTGCCTACCAAAGAAAGGAGTAGGGTAATCAATTTTTATGTTTACATGGATGCAGTATGTATAACTTTGAACTAGCAGAATTAATTTATTAGGGAACTAATTCAATATATATCAAATTAAATTTACATATGGAATAAAGATGTACAGCTACTCATACCTAATTACAGGTAACAGTAGAACTGATTATGATTTGTGGAATGTGAATGAAAAGGGAAAAAAAATGTTTTTCTCTTGTTCCTGAGTGAATTATAGGATGTCGGAGCTAAAAGTGATGTTAGAGCTCATTTGGTCTAAGCCCCTCATTTTATAAAAGAGAAAACTAAGAACAAGAAAGATGAAAGTGAATGCCTAAAATTACACAATGAATGGAAGTATGACATCATCATCACCATAATCATCAGTCATTATCTTCATCATCACTACTACTACCCTAAACCATCATCATTAGTACCACCATCATCACCATCACAACTGTCATTATCATCATAACTAGCATTTATATAACACTTTTTAAGGTTTGCAAAGTGTTTTATAAATATTTCCTTAGCTGATTCTTACAACAATCATTGAAGTAGCTACAATTATTATCCCCATACAAGGTCACATAGATAGTATACATCTGAGGTTGAATTTAGATACATAAGTATATTGGAGAAGGAGTCAAGAATATTTTTGAATTCTTTCTCACTTATTAACTAGCTGTGTTGCCCTGAGGAAATCTCTAAGATTTCTCTAAGACTCTCTAAGACCCATTTATATAAAAAGGAATAACAATCACACCTTTGCCACAAGGATATTTTGAGAATGAAATGAAAATGTAAGAGATCTTCAATACAACATATAAATATCAAATATCATTTCATCAAGTGGTATGGCAGGAATTGAACTAGGCTCTTACTGCTTCAACTTGGAGTCAATCCCCTGCAAAATGAAGTCACACCTTAGTTTAAGATTGAGTTTACAAAGCACTTTACTCCAATTTCCTCACCAAAGAAAAATTAGTTTAGTGCTCATACAAAGTATCTATAGAGTCTTTATTGCAGTTTTGATCTTTAATAGCTTAAAACTTCAGTAACATTTCAGGAATACCCTGTGTCTGTTATGAACTTTTATAAGGGGGGCACATTGGAAAGCATTCGAAAGTGAAGCTTAAAAATTATTAAGAGATGGGACACTTGACAAGGGAAGATAAAAAAGGAAAATCTTTTGCTCAGAGATGATTGAAGAGATTTCAGCTGGATACAGAGATCTACAGAGTGAAAATTGTATAGAACAATAGATCAGGAGGCCACTTCCTTGATCAGCTAAGTGGTGTAATAGACAGAGCACTGGTTTGGAATCCGGAAGATAAGTTTTCTTGAGTTCAAATTTACTAGCTTTGTGACCCTGGGCAAGTTACTTAACCCTATTTGCTTCAGTTTCCTCATCTGTAAAATGAGCTGGAGAAAGAAATGGCAAACCACTCTAGTATCCTTGCCAAGAAAATCCCAAAATGGGGTCATAGTCAGATATGACTGAAACAACAATACAATTAATTCCTTGAGCTTGTCATATACACACACACATATACACATATGTGCATATGCATATATATATATACATACATATCTGTTTATATGTATAATGTATATATATGTGTGTGTGTGTTTGTATAAATACATATATATATTATAAATCTATAACTCCGTCTATAAATTCCTCCTGCATGACAAATATTGAATAGAGGAAAGAACAAGACAATATACAGTATCTTCAGGAAGTTTCCCTATGATTTGCTTAAGAGGAATTACTTGGGAATGTAAAAGTATTTTGGTCACCTTGTTGTGTTATCCAAGTCCATCTTGGTATGGCTGTGATGAGTGCAGGGGATTATTCTTAACTACTTTCAACCTTGATATATTTGCTGGAATAGTGGCTTCAGGAGGGAACCTGTTCAAGGGCTTTGTATATGTTAAAAACTAGTTACTATATTTGTATATTGTAATTTGTATCTTTATTAAAGAATATGTTTACAAGGATCTAATATGTACAACTTTAAACTAGCAGAATTATTTTTAGGGAACTAATTCAATATGTATCAAATTAAATTTGCACATCTGGGATTTTAGTTAGCTGCCAAAGTATTCATACCCATGAGGGGATGAGCTACTCTAGGAATCAGCAAGCTATAGTTTGTAGGACAAATCTGCCTACTCTATTTTTGTATGTCCCACAAGCTAAAACTATGGGGAAAGAATACATTTTAAAATCATAGACAATATGAAAATAAATAGTAGAATGGAATGGAACATCATTTGCTAACCCCCAAAGTTAAATAAAATGTAATAATAATAATAGTAAAATAATGATTAATAATAATATCTAGGTTTATACATCATATTAAGATTAATGTTTGATCCTCACAACAACTCTGGGAGATAGGTACTATCATTATCATTTTACAGATGTGGGAACTGAGTCTGAGAAAGATTAAATGCTTTCCCCAAAGGTTACAGAACAGGTTATGAGGCTGGATTTAAGTTCAGTGCTTCTTGAGTCCAAGTCCAGCACTCTATTCACTGTGCCACCAATTTGCTCTAGAATGACTCTGGACCTTAACCTTGACTTAGGTAGTTGATAATGTATGTATATGTCTTCCTTATCTTCTCTAATTTCTATGATTTCATATTCCAACTAAAGTAATCTTTTGAAACATGTCACATCAACTACCCTTACAAGGATAAAGGAAGAAAAAAATTAACTTGTCAGGACCCAGTATCATAGCTCTTAATCAATAACTCATTATTTTCTAGCTAATTGGAATCAGGATGTGAGACACCCCTCACTTCTTCAATCAGAACATTAGATTTTGGAGACAAGGACATACATTTATAGGGCATATGACTAGACTGAGATAGCAGACTTATGCTGCTAGCAAAGAAAACTTTCTTGATTCAAATTAAATTTTCTATTAAAAAAGTGAGATATGCTTGAAAGACAAGTCTTGATTAGAAGACCTAGAATATGATCTGACCTAGAATATGACCTGATCTTGCCTCCAATTTTTTGGATAGGAAGAACTGACTATAGAAGTGTTAACAAAGAAGGTATGAATTTTCACCTCCAATTCTTTGGGTAGGAAGAAATGACTGTAGAATTATTAACAAAGAGGAAAGTATAAGAGGGCATGGGGTATTCAGGATTGGTGCAAAGCTATTACAAGGGCTTGCTGAGCCATTTTCAGGGCAACTTATTAACCTTTGGTGTCCACTTGTCATCCAGCTCTCATCTGTGGTTACAAGAAGCTACAGCTTCTTGTATATGTAACCACCACACCCCAATAAACCATTAGGGCTGATGGGGCTATATACCAGGTCAAGAATAATCTATAAACCTCAGACTCATAAGTGAGTTAGGGGGATGTCTACCCCAAGCATATGAAGACTTCCCATTGGAATGGGTGGATCAGAACAATCCATTCCAATGACCATGAAGGCAACTGAAACAGGTGCTGTGGAGCATGTAGAACTTAGACATTGAAGATGCCAAGGTTTCCATTTCATCCTGGACCATTACTAGTCATCTTGACTTTTGTCCTGCTACTGGACTTTGATGACTCAGGAAGAAAGTGAGACTGAGGACTTTGTGCAACTCTGCCTCACCTAAATCCATTTCCATCACCTGTAATGTCATTGATCCTTTTCAAAAGATGGACAAAATAACAACAAAGAATGAATGAATAGAAGTATTTGAGTACTTAGATTGTTCTAACCACTTGGGATTCAAATTCAAAAGCAAAAATAGCCCCTTACCTCAAGAAGCTTACTTTCTAAAGAAGACCACTTTGGAAAAGATGATTTGTAAAATGGTACTTTGATCCCATATTCACTGAGATAGATAGGAAAAGGGTTTTAAGAGGGTGGATTAACACATCCAGGAACAATGGAAATGGAGTTGAGCATAGATTATGGGATGGGAAGGAATGGTAAAAAGATGCCTGCAGGTGGTCATGGTGGATAAGGTTGTGAAGCAGATTCCAGAGAATCAGGAGTGAAGCTTGAAAGATATATTTGATTGGATTTTCTTACATGTGACCACAAGTAGTGAGAAAAACTTGGGGAATATCATACAGATACTTTGTCTCTCTCTAGGCTATCAAGAGAGAGAAGTATCAATTTTTAATTTCCTTTATTTAAACACAGATAAAGGAGGCAAGAATCTGCAGAATGTGGGTATAAAAGAAAGAATGAGCAACTTGCAGTCAATACAGCTAGACTCAAATTCCATATCTGTCTCTTGCTTTCAGTGTGATACTGGGCCAAAAGGTATATAAAATTATCCCTTTTGCATAGCTGCTTTCTTCATTGTAGTTTCAATATATTGTGGGTCAGCATAAGAAATTAAGTGGAAATTTGGGGAGAGTTTTTGTGGAAACTGCAGATGACAAGTGAAGGATAACAGATGTCACAGAAAAAGTTCAGAAACTTAGAAATGCACAAAATATTTGTTTCTACCATAAAAGAAAAAGAAAAAGTTCAGGGGCAGCTAGGTGGCACAGTGGATAGAGCACCAGTCCTGAAGTCAGAAGGATCTGAATTCAAATCTGGCCTCAGACACTTAATACTTTCTATCTGTGTGACTCTGGGCAAGTCACAGAACCCCAATTGCCTCATTATAAAAAAAAAAAAAAAAAAAAAAAAACTCAGATTTCTTCTTTGATACAGAGGAAGAGTCTTTTATGCTTTTGTATCCTCTCCCCCCCCCCCCAATTTGGTTTACTCTACTGTTTAAGTAGTTGTTTTCTTCAGATCATTTTTTTTTCCTTCCTTTTCCAAACTGTTGACTCTCTCATGTATACTTCTCATTTTTCTTCTGCCTCTCTTAGTTGCCCTTTGAAGTCATTTATGAGCATTTCCAAGAAGCTTCTTTGGGGGGACCAATTTATCTCACTTTTTGAGATTTCTTCTGTAGATATTCTGTCTTCATCCGGGTTTATGTTTTGATCTGTCCTAGCACCATGGTAGCTTTCTATGGTCACGGTTCTTTTCCTGTTTCTTGCACATTTTCTTTCCTTTTCTTTTGATATTTCCTTTTTTTTTTTTTACTTTTAAGGTAGAGCTCTGCTCCTAAGGTAAAGGTAATGCTGTCCAAAACTTAATGTGAAGCTCTGAGCCTTGGCTTTGAGCACATGGACCCCTTGTGTTTGCAGGGGGTAGCTTTGCCTGCTCTGTTCAGGAAACAGCTTGGTTTCCCAGAGTTTGAGCTGTGTCTTCTATGACTGGTCCTGTGATTTGGTCCTCTACTGATCCAGGACTGAGAGTCTTAGTTGTTAATTTGCTGTGATTAAAACCTTCTCTGTAGACGAATGAAACTCTGAAAAGTTGTACTTGAATCTGAGACAGCAGAGCACTTAAGGCTGATTACCTATTCAATGTGAGATAATGGTTCTATATTCATATATTTAGATGAGATTGTAATGTGATGGTCTCCTCACCATTGGTGTTTGCTGAATGTGTGATAGTGAGGTAATCATAGGCAAGAATTGGAAGGCTGAGGGAGAAAGGTCAGAGTCGACAAAGAGGAGAGAGGCTTGAAGCTCCGGACTCTAGAGTCCAAGATTTATCTTTGACAAGTGGTATGGCAGCTTGCCTGCCTTCTTCATTTCTCTCCCTAAAGATCAAGGACTTTGATTGATCCTGACTCTGACTGATCCTGAGGCCCTCCAGGGAGTTAGCTAGGACATTATACTTCTCACCAGCTTTCCTAGAGTTGATCTGACCTGGGCTGAACACCCTTTTCATCTCAGTGAGACTGGTCTTTCTTTAAGATTTTTTAGCCTATCTTGAGCTGAAGAGTGGTTTTATTCCATCAGATTCTGTTCAGAGGCTTGTTTTTATGTGTTTTTCCAGGGAAACTGGGAGAGCTCAAGCAGCTTTCTGACTTTACTCTACCATCTTGGCTCCACCCTCCAGACCATTAGCTGGTGCAGAGGGAGACTCAAAGAATTATACTCATATTTTCCATATCAGAGGGGCACTGTGCCCCTAACTCCAGCAATGTTCAGGAAGAGATTAACTGTATATTCATAGGAATTCTAGACTATAAGCCAAAAGACTTGAATAAAGGTCATGGAACTTCCTATATAACTGATTATGACTGATATTGAGTAAGTCATTTCTCATTCTCTGAGTGTCATTTTCTATATCTATAAAATGAGAATAATGCATTGCCTCAGGAGTATTATGAAGCAATAATTAATGATGATGATAATTATGTTATGCAAAACATTTCACAAGTATTTCATTTCAAATACTTTCACAATAATCATTTGAGGCAGTTACTATTATTAATCCCATTTTACATATGAGGAAACTGAGACAAATTGAGGTTAAGTGACTTGCTTAGGATCACATTGTTAATAAGTGTTTCAAGTGACTCTTCAAGGCAGGTTTTCCTGATTATACATTCAACTCAATCCATTGCCTAGTTGCCAAAGGAGATCATGTCTAGAGAATGCTCATTTAAAAACATTATATCATTGTAAACTACAACTCATAATAAATCTTGTAAGGGATTCTCTGTTTCTCATTCATGACAACAGCTTCATTTTGGAGTGAAATATAAAATACCTTAAGCTAAAATTATTTTAACTTCAATTGAGGGATCACACTTGCCTCTCTCTTCATCATGTTTTACTTCTTATCAATGGGCATTTAATTTCACATACACCTACATACTTCATTATGCTATATTTACATGTACTTAACACATCTAATTAGGACTATTGTTGAAATTTAAGAAAGATTTCCCCTTTCATGAAATTTGAAAACTGGGGTAGTGTTTAGAAGGTTTCCTTGTCAACCAGAAAAGAATCATTTTTAGAATCTGAAGGGAGTAAGTAATTCAATTACCCACACAGTCTGCTTTCTAAGAACATACAAAAGGGAATTTACCCCCCTGCAAATCAAGGAACCTCGATGAGGTGTTCTAACACTTTCACAGACAACTTTTCCTTCTGATTCAATATCGCAATGGATGTTTGGAAAGTTTGTGGGTAGGGAAAGGAATATCAAAGTTCTTATCTGCTAGATCTTAGGGCTTTAAGCTATCCTGCTAATTTCAAAAGTGCCCCAGAGGATAAATGGATTTTAGGGATTTATCAGTATGTTAGAAATTCCTGTAAAAATGCATTTAGTCACTAGAAATTTCTAGAAGCTTTGTGACTGATATTCCATAGCACAGCTGTAGTAATTGGAAGCAATATCAATATGAAACAAAATCACCTCTGTGTGTGTGTGTGTGTGTGTGTGTGTGTGTGTGAGTGCCTGCACTCCTGCCTCCATGTGTCTGTCTCTCTTTTTTGCCTCTCTGTCTATCTCTGTCTCTGTCTCTTCTCTCTCTCTTCTCTCTGTCTCTCTTTGTCTCTCTATGTGTCTCTGTCTCTTTGCCTATCTCTCTCTGTTTCTGTGGCTCTATCTCTCTGTAGGCACATCACCCAATCTCCTTTTCTACATTGTATAATGAGAAAGTTGCAACAGATGGCCTCTGAGTTCCCTTTCAGCACTAGAGCTGTGATCCTATAGTGCTTTGATCTGATTTTCTGAGTATCAGTTTTCTCATCTATAAAAAGGAGGAAATAATACTTTTATTACCTCTTTCATAGAGTCATGGAGAACAAAGCATTTTATAATGCTTTAATATACATAATATATGACATATATTATATATAATAATATATAATGTAATAATTTTATATGCTATATATTTAAAATGTGATTTTTAATGGAACATTTTAGTAGTAATGCTCATTCTACCAACAAACTTAATAAGTTTGTTTCCTTTTCTTATGGTAATATAAACAAAATATAACCAATTTCTGTTCTTCAAGATTAAGCACATTTGGGAATGACTCTAAATTTAACATTGGTGAAAGCATAATGAATTACCCAAAGATTATGTTCCACTAAATTTGAAGTTAAATGTAAAGATTAGAGTTTTAATTCACAGCTCTTACCAATCTTCTATCTATAAATCTTTAATTTCCTGATTATAAATAGGAATAATAATGATAACTGACATTAACATAACATTTACAAATACTCTCTCCTTTGATGCTCACAAGAGCTCTGGGAGGTAACTATGATTGCTGTCCCCATTTTACAAGTGAATAGACTGAGGTAAATAGTGTCTTGGCCAAGGTCAGACTTAGTGGCTGAGATCACATTTGAATTCATATCTCTTGATTCTAGGTCTACCCTAGCTCCCTAATAAATACATCATTAAAATGTTATGTACATCCAGAGAAAGAACTGATGGATCTGAATGAAGACCAAAGCATACTATTTTTCCTTTATTTTTTCTAGGGAGTTTTTTTTTGCTTTTTCATTCTGTTTCTTCTTTCATAACATGTTTTACATTATTGCACATATATAACATATCAAATTGCTTACTATATTAGGGAGGAGAGAAGGGAAAGAGGCAGAAAATTTGAAAGTCAAATTTTTATTTAAAAAAAAGAATGTTAAAAAATTGGAATAAATAAAATACTATTCAAATAAAAATATGTTAAAATAAATTAATTATTAATTTTAACGTGGTTTATCCAATACCAAATAATACCTATTTCTAGGTTAGGCATTACCATCTTTCTCCATATATTCAAGACCAAAAGGACACATTCTTTTCCAGGATCCTTAAGAGTGAAATGTTAATGAAGTAGTTCCTTAGAAACTTATGTCATTAGGAAAAATAGAAACAACATTTTGGTAGAATCAAGAACCAGAATTTTAACAAGTTTACCAATTCTTAACATGAACCAGAGATACAGCTCAAGATTTGAATTAGAAATCTTTGCTTATGAGGTAAATGCTCAAACCATTTAGAGGCTACTTGACTTTGTTCTGCCTCATCTGAGTCCTCACCACTCTTCTATAACTCTTTCAGTCATCCCTTGTTCATCTGTTCTTCCAAATCTTTCCTTCTTTCAACTTCTCACCCTGTCTCCACCCTAGTCTCAGTTGATAATCTCTGTTGAACTTTGCTGAGAAGATTGATGCCATTCAATCTGAATTTTTAAATTCTGCCTTCTCCTAAATCTTTCTTCATCCTTCCCCTTCCTCCTATCCCAGAAGTTGAGATGGCTTCTTATTTTGTCAAGGCAAACCCCTCTAAGTCTATAACCTTTATCCCAGGTCTCATCCTTTAATTCCTGAATTTGGTCTATCAATCATCCCCTTTCTCATGCAACATTAATTTTTTTTTTCCTTCTCTATTATTTCCTCACTTAGTCTACAAAGATTCCTATGTATTTCCTTTCTTTAAGGCAAGGAAAAAACCTTCCTTTTACAGTAATGCCCCTAATACCATTTTTCTACCTTTTCCTACCTTTCATTACCATTTTTAAAAGCTTGATCCATTCTCATTATTTCCATTTCTTTCTTATACTATAGTATACATTCAATCCTTTATACTCTACTATTTCTTCTACTCATCAACTAAAACTGTTCTCTTAAAAAATATGAATAACCTGCTTACCACTTTTATGTCCTCCCTTCCTCAGTTTTTATACTATATCAACTCTTCTACATTTCCTACTGTTAACCACAATCTAGTTGATGCTCTGTTATTCTTTAGCTTCCATTATTCTATATCCTTTAACCTTCTGAGTACTCTTTTTCCTTCACCAGCTTTTTTTCCCTTCATGTCATAAATATGGATATCCACTAAGATTTTATAAAAAGACTTTCCTAACCACTTCCCTAAGCTCCAGTCTTATTTATACAACTAAAAGTGATAGCAATAGCTAACATTTATACAGCTTTTGAAGGCTTGCACAGTGCTTTACATATATTAGCTTACTTCTTCTATTTGTTAGACATCTTCACTTGAATATTTCATCATTATCTTCAGCTGAATATATCCCAAACTAATTCCCTTCTCTCCTATAAAACATGACTTTTCTTTTAAGTATTGTATTTCTCTTGATTTGATTATCAAATCTTTATCAATTTTTCCCAAAATCTTTTGTTTGACACTTTTCTCCCCCTCATTTCCCACCTAAATTAGTTGCCAACTCTCTATCTGATCTCTTATACATCTGTGTTTATCTTGTCTATATAACAAGTTATTGATAAATATTAGTTAATTGAGCTGAGTTCATAGACTGCATACTTGACCACTGACTTCTTATAGATGCATATTGCTAGTCATATGGTGACTAAGCTTGAATATGAAAGGAAATGGGCAAAATCCATCTTGTAATTCAAAGGACTATTTATGGATGGACATCAATACCACTCTCATTTTAAAAAGTAGAAGCATAAAGTCATCAGTGATAAGAAGAAACATTAATAGACTCTTTAGGAATTTAGGAAAAATGAATTCACTTTTGCCTACAAAATGATTAGACCCCTATACATGGTACTTAATATGGTGCTCCAGATAAAACATAGGGTTTTGGTCTGGTCCTCAATAATGTAGCAATAGGTATTTGGAGGAGAAGAGAATCTGAGAGGAAATTCAGAAACAAAATTAAAAACTTGATAGATAGGTATGGTTATGCACACCAGCTACTGAGGAGGCTGAGGTTGGTGGACTTCTTGAACTAGGAGTTCTGGTTTACAGTGGGATATACCAATTTTAATCTATACTATCTTACATCATCATGGTGAGCCCCTATGAGTAGAGTGCCACCAAGTCAATGTAGGAAGAGACAAGGCAGCTTGAAGATAGACCATGTCAAAACTTTCATACTAATCAGTGAGAGAAATCAATCCTGTGATTCATTCCTGTACTTCTAGCCTGGATGAAATGAGAAGACTCAGTCTAAAAAAGGGCAAGCCAGGTGGCATGATTGAATTAGGTACCAAGCCTGGGATCAGGATGACTTATCTTCCTGAGTTCAAATCTGGCCTCAAACACTCAGTAGCTGTGTGGCCTTGGGTAAGATCCTGTTTGCCTCAGTTTCCTAATCTGTAAAATGAGTGGGAAAAGAAAATGGCAAATCACTCCAGTATCTTTGCCAAGAAAACCCTAAATGGGGTCACAAAGATACAATTGAAACAACTGAATAACGATAGTCAAAAAAACAAAAAAGAACTCTAAAGAAAAAACTATCCTGTCCAAACATGAAGAAAAATACAACCTTCATATAGCAGTCTACAGCTGAAGCAATTATGGGTTGGACAAGAATTGTTACAGAATGATAATCTGTGTTCTCTGTAAAAAGAAAATGGATCTTCTGCTGGGAGTGGACCTGTCATTACACAATCACTATTGAGACCACAGTCAATCATCAAACCACAGACAATTTTGGCCAAATCTATCAATGTCTCATTAGAATCAACAATTAGGTTTTGTTTGCTGTACTCTCTTTCCTGAAAAATGACACTTCATTAATCTCTGCCATCAAGAGCACTTTGTAAATCCTCTTTTATTACTTTGCACTTCTGTATCAGCCACAGGGAATTTAACTCAATCTGGCAAGAGGAAGCAGAAACAGGATCTTTAAAAAGAAGAAGAAGAAGAAGAAAGAATAAAAGAAAAAGAAGAAAGAAAGAAAAGAAGATAAAAAAAGAAAAAGAATAAGGAAGAAGAAAAAAAAGAAAAAAGTGTGTGTTGAGGCTTTCAGTTCAAATCTGAAAACTTAAAGCAGGACTTTTGTAAATAGAAAGTGATGTAAATTGCATTCCTCTTGAACAGAAGGCTTCATTGCTACAATGCTTCCTTTTTGTATATCTTATATTAAAGATATATTTACCTTAATCTTCAGTTGAAGTAGAAAATAAAGACCTAAGATAAAATACCACTTCAGATACTTCCTAGATGTCTGACCCTCAGCATGTCACTTTTATGCTTCAGTTTCTTCAATAATAAAATAGGGATAATAATCTCCTTACTAAAACTGTTGTGAAAATTTAAATGTATTTAAAAGCACTTCATACATAATAGACAGTAGATGCTTAATAGATGGTTTTTTCTTTCTTCTTTTTATTCCTAATCCCTAATCCCCATGTCTCACAGTGAAGAACAATGAATCAGAATAATTTGGAGGAAATATGCACTGGAAGAGATTGGAAATGTAATTAATACATTTCTTTTTGCTCTTAGAACCAGCATTCTGCTTATTCTGGGGGAGATTTGGGCTAAAACATTAAATAGTGATGGAATAATGTTATAATTATTATCTTTAGTACTTCTCTCTACTGATGAGTGAGTTTCCTGTTGAATAAGCTTTAGCTAATTTTTTTTCATTACTTTTATTTTACCAGTTATCTTTTCAAGTGTTTCAGAAGTAGTAGTTTCTTGAGCTATTATTCTAAGTGTTCACATAGGTTGCTGGCTCTTTCACTACCTGATTAAGGAAGTTTATCTTAGGCTAAGAGATTGGAATATTCATTAATTTTCTGTGAAGAGTTCATTGGAAGACCATGTGTCATACTGGAGAATGGGCCAGTCTTGGCATTAGAAAGTCATAGGGTTATGGACCCAAAGCTGTAAGAGTCCTTAGACCTCAGATCAGTTAGAGGTGAACTATCTCAGCCTTCTTTATTTTACAAATGAGACAATTTAGATCCAGGTAGGGTAAGTGTCAATTAGACTTAATTGGGAAGTGTTGTGATATGTCAGAGGCTTATCCTTGGATAAGTTAATAAGATCATAAGTACAGGAAGAAAGATTTCAGATGATCTTTTGTCCTAATGTGCCCAAGATCACACAGATGGTAACCTTCAAGAGACAGGAATTTGAATCCTTGGTTCTAGTCCCACCTCTAACCTATAGTAACTATGCAACCATTGGCTGGTAACTCACCACCTCAGTGCTCCTAGACCACTTTCTAAAATACATGTGGCATGGGAATTACTGATAAACATTAGCAGAAAAAAAAGTATCAGGGAATTCATAATCCCAGTAAATAAGTAATCCTTCCTTCTACTCCCTCAACCCCTTAATGACTTAATTATTTACAGCCTTTATCTTTTTAAAATATGAGAAAAATGTAGCCAAGGTGACATAACTTACTTAAATAGACAAGTAGTGACACTATCCAGATATTAAATGTCTTGTTTCATTTACTGACACCTGAGTTGAAGTTACCTTATTTTCAGACAATGTATTAATGTTTCAATAAAAAGAATCTTTGTCATCAGAATAAAATGTAACAAAACGGGATATTTATCTAATATCACAACTTAAAATGCTCTGAGAAAAACATAAGATTTTTCTTCTAATATATTTTCTGTGTGGTATAAATTCATTCTTTTAACTATTTCCTCCTAAGAGTAGAAGGCTAAGTATTTTCCTAATATCTTTCTCTCTCTCTTTTAAAGTTTTTAATGTGAGGGTATAAGGAAAAGAGTTCTTTTTTCTGGAAAATCCCATTAGGTTTACAAAACTTAAAAGATCTAAATATAAGGCAATGTGTTACTTATTCCATTTTCTCATTTCTTGAGAAATAGGTATTTTTTTAAGTCAAAAATCATAGCATATTATATTCTTCACTTGTAGGTTGAAGAAAAAATCCCAATCTGTGGATATCACAGCACCAGGATTTAACCCTCTGGGAGGAGCAGCAAAACCAGCAGCACAAACCAGTAAGGTGCCATCTGTTGCCAAGACACCAACCATTGTGGAAGAGGAGAACAACACAGACAATGCCCAAAAGCGTAATCCACGAGAAGTGAACTCAAGAGATTCTATACAATTGGTGAGCACAATACATTCTTCATGCAAAGAGCCTGTGTACAAATGGTATTCTTAATTTACTCTTGCCTCAATTATTTTTAAAAAATGGGTTTTTATATCTTCATGATGGCTCAGCTGAAAGATTTCCTATATTTAAAGTTCATAAGTATGTGGGAGGAAAAAATACTGAGACACCTTTAGCTAAGTTTTCTAGCTTTTAAGCTTATTGATGCTATTTTCATTTCAGTCCTGCTTTGGTAGGTACTTTTTCTTTTTTTAAATTTTGTCCTTTACATTTTCTCTCCAGTCTCACAGTCTGTCTGTTTATTAAGTTAAATATTGCTGTCAGTCTGTAGCTAGAAAAAGTTATATAGAAACTAGAAACTTGTGCTCTGAGGTAGAGTCTTTAAATTCTGAGTCTGTTTTCCTTTAACTTCATTTCAGAAGACTGAATCCTAAGATTGTATGGGGGAAATTATCATACATTGTTCTGGGCAATGAAAAAAACTTGTCAAGCATTTTTTTCTCAAAACATATTAGATGTAGAATTTAAACACTGAGAAAATGGAACCAGTAAAGGAAAACATAATCAGGACTTTTCTTTCTACTGCAGAATTACCAACAATTAATATAAATAAATTTTGGGCCTATTTGAGGTACTTGTATTATTTAACCTTTGCATAAAGGATCTTTGGTCCTCTTCTATTTTTAAAGCTAGTCCTAGAATCAATTTCAGAAATAGTGTTCATATTTCTACTTTAGTCTGTTTTATATAACAAAGATGGAGAAAATTATGAAGCTGATGACTGGATGCACTCATTTATGTTGTATAATCTCAACGGGGCCCTTATTGTAACAAAGTAAGCCTTTTACACCTGCTTGTTGATTTCTCTTCACTGAGATTTATTCTATCATTTTCTCCTCCTTCATTCCTGTCTCAGGAGAAGAAGTGACCTTTTTCTTTGATAAAGTAATTCTCTCTACATTTACATCCACCTCTTCTTCCCCTGAAGATTGCTGCTTCAATTGTCCCCATTCTCTCCCTAATCTTCATTTTCTCCCTATCTCTTGGCTGCTTTCCATTACTATGTCAAGTATACCACCATCCTTATGGTTACTCAGGATC
Organism: Sminthopsis crassicaudata; assembly: GCF_048593235.1. Taxonomy (NCBI): domain Eukaryota; kingdom Metazoa; phylum Chordata; class Mammalia; order Dasyuromorphia; family Dasyuridae; genus Sminthopsis; species Sminthopsis crassicaudata. The sequence continues at coordinate 133,276,357 of NC_133617.1, read as the reverse complement.
ACATCCTGGGTATCATCTTCTACTCCTCCCTGTCTTTCATCTTACCATATCCAAATAGTGCTCAGTACTTTCATTTTCACCTTAGAAACCTCTCTCTTTTGTATTTTCTCCCCTTATCTGACCCTGACACCATCACCTTGGTGTAAACCTTCATCTCCTCACACCTGGACTTTTGTAATAGTTTGTGGTTTATCTCTTCTCAAGTTTCACCTCATCTAACCCATCCTCCACTCAGCTATTAAACAGATTTTCTTAAAGTACAAATCTGTCCATGTGACCTCCCTATTTAACCAATTCCAGTGGTTCCCTATTTCCTCCCAAATCAAATGAAAAGTTTTCTGTTTAGGTTTTTCTTTCTTTTTTTTTTCCCCTGAGGCTGGGGTTAAGTGACTTGCCCAGGGTCACACAGCTAGAAAGTGTTAAGTGTCTGAGACCAGATTTGAACTCTGGTCCTCCTGAATTCAGGGCTGGTGCTCTATCCACTGCACCACCTAGCTGCCCCTCTGTTTAGGTTTTAAAACCCTTCATAACCTAGTCCTTAAGAAGGCTTCACTCTTTAGCACTATTCCTCCTACTGTATTCTTCAATCTAGTGCCATTAACCTCTTTTCTGCTTCTTGAAGATGACACTAACTCCTGAATCCAGGCCCATATCGTAGCTCTCGCTTATTCCTTTCCTCTTCTTCATTTTCTGGTTACCTTGAGTTTCTTCAGATCTTAGCTAAAGTATTATCTTCTTTTTAGATGAAGTCTCTCCAACTTGTTTCTCCAGTGCCTAGGCTCTGAAATATCTCTCACTCTGTGTAAGTATATATATATATATATATATATATATATATATATATATATATATATATATATATATATATATATATATATATATATATATATATATATATATATATATATATATATATATATAATATTTGCATATAGTTCTTTGCATAACTATTACCTCTTCCCCTTTTACACTGTGAGCTCCATGAGATCAGGGACTGTTTTTTGCTTTTCATTGTATCTTTAGTACTTAGCATTGTACCTGGCACATAGTAGGTAGCTAATAAATGCTAATTAACTGGATGCAATCCTATCATACTTTAGCTGTGGTGGATCATGGTATTTCTGAAGTGGTGCTTCCTCCATGGATTAAGGTCAAAACCCTTTTATATTTTCTTACTCCAAGAAATCTCGGTAAAACACAGCAAAAGTATAGCATACCATAATACAACAATATAGCACTTTTATCCCTTCCTGTTCCAGTCATAACAGAACAGTTCAGGCCTTATCACCTTCTAAGAATAGTCTCCTAAATACCTTTTTTATCTTGTTATCCTTCCTTGTGTTTATCTTTTACTTTTTTTGCCTAGGTAATCTAGTCTTCCTGGCATGCTGTTATGCTCAGAACTATTGCTGTGCTATTTGTAAAGTTAGGTTAGGCTTCTTTATACTATACTATACTATGTTACATTATATTATACTATATTATATTTAATATGTTGTTATTTTATATTATATTATGCTATATGATGTATATAGATAATATATAGATATATTTCATTACTTAAAGAAAATAATTCAGACTACTCATTGGAAAGTCAAATACTGAAACTAAAGCTTAATACTTGGGTCATATAATGAAAAGACAGAACTCATTAGAAAAGGCCTTGATACTGGGACCGACTGAGGGCAAAAAAAAAAAAAGGGACAGCAGAGAATAAGATGGATGGGTATTGTTATGAAAGGCCATGGACAAGAATTGCACAGGATAGATGGATACAAGATACACTAGTGAAGGAAATACCCATGAATCCATTAAAGAATTCAAATATAAGTTTGGGGAATTTCTGACATTTAGCATGTAATTTTTTTTAAAGAAAAAAATGCTGCAGATAAATTCTAGTCTGCTTTATAAAAAGAAAGCTACCATTTCCTTTAAACTATAGATTAATTAATTTGTTAGACAGTCCCCTAAAAAACTACAACTGCTTTTCTTTTCAATATATTGCAAGACTGTATCTCTCAATCTAATAGCTTTCAAAAAGAGCAAGCAGTTTTAGATACAACCACTCCATTATTGATTATTGCTATACTGTTTTATCTCACTGAAAAAACTGTTAAGAACAATTTAAGACTTTTCACAGCCTTCATAAATCTCTGTTGAACCTTTGACTTTTTAGACAGATGGCCTACAGATCAAACTGAATAATATCAATATAGATCTCAGATTATTAATGTCTCTTTAAAGTCTTTGTCATAATACTGCTGCCAAAATCAAAATGGTAAGGAACCAGCTTTTGACAGATAAAATTCCAGTTCTAAATGGCATAAAATAAAGCTGTATTTTAACTTTTCTATTTAACTTCTCTTCAAATAACTTGGTACCACTACTAGATGGACTGAATCTAAGCTTCTCAGCTCTGTTAAAAGAAAGAGAAATATCCTTCTCTGTCAATAAAATGATTCCACAAGAATTAGCACTCATGAACTGAAGCTGGGAAAAAATGCAAAAGATAATGAACAAAATAAAGAATTTTCCATCTTATATTGAAAGTGAAAGATGCTCAAAAAAGAAGTTGGATCATTTCTTGGATGAGAAAATGATAAAAGATGACAAAGAGAAGGGGCTGGTACTTTGCTCTTATTTAACTTTTTTTTCTGCTTCTAAAATAGTCTTTAGACAGCCCAGAACAGCAAAAATGACCAACAGGGCATCAACATTCAAAAGAATGAAATAATAAGACAGCTTCTAACTGACTGAAATGAGTTGATCTCCAAAGATCTAAAGGAAATATATCCCTTTTTAAAAAAGGATAGATGGATATGAATGTTGAATCACTATTAGTAATCACTGAAAAATTTTGAAGAATAAGAGTATGACATGATTGGATTCAGGGCAAATGCTGCCCCACTTTTCATAAAGGGAAAGAAAGAATATGAAAATTGAGATAAGTTTACTTGATTTCAACTGTTGACAAAATTCTAAAATGTGTAATTGAAGGAATCACTAATTTATATACCAAAAGAAATAGTGATCACCTTGAGCCAGTCAGCAACAATATTTGCCAGATTCATCTCCTTTCCTTTCTCTCCCTCCCCCTCCCCCTTCATTCCTCCTCTCCCTCCCCCTCTCTTCCCCCTCTCTCTTTCCCCTGTCCCTCTCCCTCTCCCTCTTCCTCTCCTTCTCTTTTTTTTTCTTTCTTTCTCTCTTCCTCTCTTTCTTTCTTTCTTCAAAGAATCAACTTAAGTGGATCGTGCTATTAGTATAATTTACATATATTTTTAACAAAGTAGCTGACAAAATATCACATGTTATTCTTGGGGGAAACCTGGAGACATGTGGGCTAATAGTATAATTAGATGGATTCTAAAATAGCTGAAATGCAGGAGCCACTGCTCTGTTGTGGCAGAGAGGTTTACATAATTCATTGAAACTGTGAGCTTTAACATATTGGGTTACCCAAGATGGACCTACTATCTTTGTCAGGAAAACCTCATGGACAGTACTGAAATGATAAAAGATGTGACATTGAGAGATGTATCCCTCAAGTTAGAAGGTATCAAAAACTTTACTGGAGAAGAGTGGAAGCTAATTACAAGTAGCTCCTGAAAGAAAAAATGAAGCAGCTGAACTAAAGCCTATAGTGAAGTCAGCTGCAGGTATCTGTGGTAACTAAAGGAAAGTTCAAGCTGTAAAAATAAATATTTCATAGCAATTTAAGATCTATGAATCAGGGTACATTCAATGTGGTCAAAAAGAAAATGGAAAAATTCATCACAATATATTGGATATCAGTGAACTTAAATAGATAGGAATGAATGAATTTGATTCAGGTGATCATTACTGTGATATGTACTACTGTGGGTAATAATCTCTTAGAAGAAATGGGGTAGCCATCATGGTCAATAAAATGATGATAAAATCAGTACTAGGATATAATCTCCAAAAATGATGGAAAGATATCTGTTCAAATCCAAGGCAAACTGTTCAACAGCACAATAATACAAGTCTGTGAGCCAACCACTGACACCAAAGAGGCCAAAGTTGATAAATTCTATGAAAATGTACAACATCCTCTAGAAATAACATCAAAAAGATATTAAATTCATCATTTGGCTAAATTTTGAAGAAAGAAAGGAAGCAGAGACCAGCATGCCAATATTTGGTGGCTTGAAGAGAAAATAAGAGGGTTCAAAAAAAATCTGCTTATGATTCATTGACTGTATTAAACCCTTTATGTGGATCATAACAAAATGTGGCAAGTCCTAAAAAAAGATGGAAGTACCAGATCATCTTTCTTGTCTCTGAGCAACCAATATGCAGGTAAGGAACAATTGTTAGGTTCAAATATGGAAACAATTGATTTAAGGTTAGAAAAAGAGTACAAGACTGTATACAAAGGGTCAAGCATATAGCATGATGGATAGAGCACCAGCCCTGAAATTAAGAAGACTTGTGTTCAAATCTGGTCTGAGACATTAACACTTACTAGCCATGATATCCTGGGCAAGTCACTTAACCCCAATTGCCTCACACATAAAAAAAAGACAGAATAAGGCTGATAATCTCACTTTTTATTTAATTTATATGCATGTTCATCATATGAAATACCTGGCTAAATGAATCAAAAGCCCAAATAAAGTTTGCTGGGAGAAATATCAACACTCTCAGATATGTAGACTATACCACTATGATGGCAGAAAGCAAAGAAGAATTAAGAAGTCTTTTGATAAGGGTAAAAAGAGGAGAGTGCAAAAACTGTCTTGAATCTTAACATTAAAAAGAAGAAACTCTTAAGATTTTGACAACTAGGTTAATTATTTCCTAGCAAACAGTGGGAGAAGAAATGAAAGCATTGTGAGATGTTATATTCTTGGACTCAAAGATCACTTCAGATGGCAAGTGCAACCCTGAAATGAAAAGATATTTGTTACTTGGAAGGAAAGCTATGACAAATCTGGACAGCATACTAAAAAGCAAAGACATCAATTTGGCAACAAAGGTCAAAATTAAAGCTATGGTTTTTTCCAGTAGCCATGTATGGCTGTGAGAGTAGGACTATAAACAAAACTGAGCACCATAGAACTGCTACTTTCAAATTGTGGTGCCAGAGAAGACTTGTGAGAGTCCCTTGGATAGAAAGAGATTAAAGGCAATCTAAGGGAAAGTCAAATACTAAAAATGAAGCTTAAATAATTTGGCCACATAATAATAAGACAGAACTCACTGGGAAAGACTTTAATGTTGGGGAAGATTGAAGCCAAAAGCCAAAAAAGGTATGGCACAAGATGAGATGGATATTGTCATAGAAACAAGGAATATGAACTTGGTCAGATTTCAGGAGATAGTGAAGGATAGAAGTCAAGTTGTGCTATGGTCCACAAGGTCATGAAGAGTCAGAAGGGACTGAACAATTCAACAACAGCAGCAAAAGAATATCCCTTAATGGTCTTAGCTCTAGGATCTAAAGCATGTGGACTCTTCTATAATTAAAAAAATAATAAATAACCACAGAATCTTGGCACTTCACATAATCAGAAATCCATCTATGTATTGACTTTGATTGAGTACTCGAATACTAGCCTGAAACAGCTAAGGTTCAAGGGAGTTTGCTGAATGTTAGTTTTTTTTCTCTACTAGTGTCTCCAGTTTCTATCCCTCAGTTAAGTTAGATCATCAGAAAGTAAAGTGCTTAGACCAACATCATCTTTATTCTCTAGAGAAATGTCTTGGCTGAGTTAGGGTTTCAGTACTTTTTGGCAAACACTTTGCCTGTTTTGTTATCTATGATATAAGAACTCACATGATACATTTCTCCTAGACTTCTGTGTGAAAAAGAAAGGTTTTTCTTTCCGGATGAACTTGTAAGCTTTTTTATCTCACTGTGGAAATTATGTAACTGAATGTGTTTTCCTTTTTGTCTTATCGTCCAAGAGACTCAGAGCTAAATTCAGTGTTCAGCCACAATAACTAACTCATCTCAATGTCTTTTAACATCTGTGTCACTGCTGTTCAACTGGTCATTGTTTTTATTTTCAATTGTCTTGTTTTATTTGTGTTTACCTGTAAGCTACCTCAGATAATTTTTTTTAAGTGGATGGATACACAATACTTTTTTCTTAAAATGTTAAGATAAATTAACATGTAAATAGGAGGAAAATAAAATTTTATATAAAAAGTATATAGAATATAAATCCTAAATAGATAGTTATGCAAATGCTTAATTTTTTTGTTTTTGTTTTTGTTTTTTCAACTGGCCATAGTCCCTGTTATATGATGAAATAAAATAATATTAGAGACATGTTACATATCTCTATAGATACTGCCAGGTTATATCTTATTTACAAACACAGGACACCTACATGGTGACATGGTTAGAGCACTGATCTTGTAGCATTGAGCCTAAGTTCAAATCCAGCCTTAGACACTTAACTAGCTAGGAAGGTTACTTAACTTCTTTAATATTCTTACCTGTAAAATGAATATCAATAGCACCTACCTCCTAGAATTGATGTGAGGATCAAATGCTAATAATAAAGCATAGTGCTTGACACATAGTAAACAATATATATGTTTATTATCATTATTATTATTATTATTATTATTATTATTATTATATCCCTCAGTTGTTTACAGATGTATCTACTAATCATTTTCTAAGTCAAAATCTAGGTTCTTCTCTGTCCAGTGTCTTCATTCATGGTTCTGTGAACAAGTTTTCTCTAGTTATTAATTGCTGATTAGAAATACAATTAGAAATTACAAATAAAAGGATTTATTTCATAGTCACCACTGGCAATTTATAATTCATTTAGGATAGAGTATTACAAATATATATAGATGACGTTGTTGCCACTCTGCATTTCACAGGATTATAGAATTTTATTTTTGGAAAGGGCATTAGAGGTTTTCTTGTTTAAATTTTTCTGTTTTACATTTTGGAGAACCAGAGCCAAGAGAGTTTGTGTCTTACACAGCATAATATCTTACACAGCATAGCAATCTTTCAGAGATTAATAAAAATGAGTTGACAAAATCATATGAATTCTATTATTTATAATTTCATGAAAAATTCAATCTTAATGCCATTTGAACACAACTGGGTACTTGGGCATCCTTTCCATTTCTCAGTGAATGCCTCACTTGATAGCTAGGTATTTCATTGAATAGCATATTGGACCTGCAGTCAGTATAGGTCTGAGTTCAAACACAGCACTGGCTATGGTACTTAATCCCACATATAAATCCCACAGGTTTAAATCAATTAATCCCTTAAATGGGACTTATCCCATAAATGGGACAAATAGTAGTTTCTATTACCCAGGATTGTTGTGAAGATTAAATGTGATATTTGTAAAGAACTTTGTAAACATTAAAATGCTATATAAATCTTAGCTACTATTTTAATTGCTAATTTTATATCAATCGAATTATAAACAAATACATTCGGCATTCTATAAGTAAGTTGTTGGCTTAATTTAGAACTGGGCTTAAAAATCATCTCATATTAATTGGGGAACTATAATGAGTCCTATACTATTGTCACCAAATCATTTCCTATAAATTCTATAGTTGTTGTTGGGTTTGTTTTTTTTTTTTTTTTGGTATCTTATAAAATGAATTCCTATTATGATGCTAATTGACTCCATTTTTTATACTCACCCCCTTCTCAACTCCATAGGTATCTCTGTCCTCTAATTTGAGTACTAAATTTCTCCCAAAGCCTTCTTTTATAGAGGGTCCCTTCACTGTAAAAATTCTTCCTTTCATTCCTCTTTTATGTGAATTATCTTCATTTTCCCTCTACCTTCCCCCTTGTCCTAGTGAATTTCTTTATTCTCATTTTTTTAGATCTCAACATAATGGACTTGTATGTATGTCCTCTGTCTATCTAGATTTCTTCTAATTGCCATAATAGTGATAAAGTTCTTATAAGCTACATTATTTCCAAACAGGAATGCAAAAAGTTTATTTATTAAGTCCCTTATGGTTTATCTGTCATGTTTGCCTTTTTTGTGTTTTTTTCCTTGAGTTTCATATTTGAATGTCAGATTTTCTATTCAGCGCTGGTCTTTTCATCAGGAATTCTTAAAAGCTTTCCATTTCATTAAACATCCATTTTTTCCTCAATAGATTATACTCAGTTTTCTTGAAAAATTTATTCTTAGTTTTAATCCTAGTTCCATTGCCTTTCAGAATAACATGTTCTAAACTTTTTGCTTCTTTAATAAGGAAGCTGCTAAGTTATGTGTGATACTAATTAATTCTTTTTTTAAAATGTTTTCTTTCTGGCTTTTCTTTTTGATCTTGGAGCACTGGGATTTGGCTACAATATTCTTGGAAGTTTTCATTTTGTGATCTCTTTCAGGTGATAATCAGTGGATTCTTTAAATTTATATTTTGCTCTCTGGTTCTCAGATATTGGGGCAGTTTTTTTTCCCTTGAAATATTACCTCTAAATATGATATCTTTCTCTAATCATAGCTTTCAAGTAAATAAATTATTTTTCTCATGTGATAGTTCATGGGGTTTTTTTCCACTCTTTTTTACTATTTTATGGTTTCTTGATATTTCATCGGGCCACTGTCTTCCCCTTGATAAATTATAGTTTTGTTTGTTTGTTTGTTTGTTTTAATCTCTTTTCTATTTGGCTAGTTTTGATTTTTAAAGAGTTCTTTTCTTCAATGAGGTCTTCTACCTCTTTTACCATTAGGTTAATTCTGGTTTTTAAAGTGTTATTTTCTTCAGTATTTTTTTGTATCTTTTTATGAAGCTATTGATCCTATTTTCTTAATTTTTTGCATTTTTCTTATTTCTTTTCCCAATTTTTCCTCTATCACTCTTATTTTATTTTTAAAATAATGTTTTATTTTATTTTTTAAAGTTTTTCTAGGAATTATTTTTTGACTTGTGTGCAGTCTGCATTTTTCTTTGAAGCTTTCTTTGCTTGTAGATAATTTTTTGTTATCTTCTGAGTGTCTTGAGCTTATCTAATACCATAATAGCTTTCTATTTTAAGATTCTTTCTTCTTTTGTTTTCTAACTTCCTTTCTTTCTTTCATTTTTTCACTGTTTCTTCATTTTTCAGCCTATTTTTGATTTTAACTATGCGTTAAATTTGGGATTTTCTAACCAAGAGTAGGAAAGGGAATCACTGTCACAATCTTCAAGTTTGCTTGTTTGTTTGTTTTTACCTTATATTTTCAAAACTAGTTCTGGGTTGTCCGAATGTGCTTCTAAGGTGGCAAGATCCTAGAAGTATGATCACTGCTTTCCTGCTTTGCTCTCTGCTCCTTAACCAGATTGGGACTTTCTTCCCTTGCAACCATGAGCACTCTTTTCTACCCTGAAGCTAAAGACCTGGCATTGATTGTTGAGAAAGGGATTTGACAAATATCAATTGGTCCTGCAACCAGTATCAGCACAGTAATCCCTTGTAATCTTTTTCTGACTGTTTATCCAGTTCTCTTCCTATCTCTGGATATAAAAGCTCCCAAAATTGCTGCTGCTATTGCTGTTACTGCCATCTCCAAGATCCATAACTGAAGCTGCCACAATGCTTCTCTCCTAGTCAGCCACTATGCCAGTGTCCTCCTTTTAACTTTCTAAGTTGTCTTTGACTGAAAAAAATGTCTCACTCCTACCTCTTGTTAGTTAGTTATCAGTCCAGAATTCAACTTGACATACTATTTTTAAGTTATTTGAAATGGAATATTGGGAAAATGCAGCCTATGCTTCCTTTACTTCACCATCTTAGCTCTGCTTCTTTATTTAGTTTTTACTATGAGCCAGAATACCAATTTCTGAGCTTACATAGACTAGATTTAGTTTTTTAGGGAAGTTACTATTTCTTTTACTTCTTATGTCCCCATCCAGAGTATGCTGGGGGGAAAAAAAATCTCTGAATAGCTCTTGTGGCTAAAAGAGTCTCCCAAATCTCAAACAAACATTTAAAGTAATAATACATATTTTATATGTAGGATTGCTTTTATTTTATCCCACAGAAAATGCAGAAACATCAAAGTGCCTACAATAACTCAAAAACAATGTAGTAAAACTAAAATAACTCACAATAGTCCATAAATAATCAATACAAATTCTTCCTTTTCAGTGAAGCCTTGGTTTGGACTTTTCTCAGAAAGAAAATGAATTCTGATGAATTCTACTTTCTACAGGGATGCATGTAGTCACTTATACTCATAACACCACCATATGGTTTGGATTCTTTTTAGAAAAAAGCACCCAACATTAGTGAGTCCCATTTTTTACTAACTATCTAAATATGGAACCTTATGATACTTCCTTGAAACTTTGGACACTTTCTGATAAAAAATGTGTGGGCCTGAGGCAGGAAATCAAACTTTCCACTGGACTCATACTATCTAAATAATTCATAGTAAGAGTATAATGCAATGTACAGGTTGCTTTGTTTCCATATTGTGGCTTTCTGTCCACTTTTCCAAGTGTGATCTACCTTTGCAGCATATAACAGAAAGAATGCTTGGAGTCAAGGATGCTTGACTTTACATCCTTTCTCAGACACTCTAGGCAAATCTAAGCAAATGACTTAACCCCTCTTAGTATCTTCATCTATAAAATGAAAAGATAATAACACTTTTGTCACAAAAATGGTTCTTAGAATGAAATCAAATGAGCTAATATATGTGAAATTCTTTGACAACTTTAAAACACTATTATTTGCTGTTTTATTATCTTTCTCCTTCTCTTCTTTATTATTATTATTATCTTCTTCTAGAAACTTCTAGAAATTCTATCCTTGGTGTTCTTTTTCTCTCAAAGGAAGGCTAAATTTAAAGATAGTGTTAGACCTGGAATTGCTATAAAAATACCTTCTGAGACCTGCTAATGATCAGTAAATTCTGTGATAGAAATTGGATTGTAGAATTTTCTAGAATTCTAGAATTCTGTTAGAAAGACAACTTTGAATATTTTTCCAGAAGCTGAGCTTTAGATACTGTGTGTACTCAGAACATGAGGTTCCCTTCTTCATAGATGTGAAAAGGCTGACATGTATCCCTTTACTTTGTCATGTGCAATGATTAATACTCCACCAGTTGCCACTATATCTTCACTTTCACTGCTTCTGTTTCTTTGCCTTAAGACAACCATATCAGGAGACAGATATTCATTCCATGGCTTCTACAAGCTTGAGAGAAGTGAATTAGGGTCCAAGAGCTCTCCTCTAAAATGACATGGATGTAACAGCAAATACAATTCCTGTGTTTTTCTGCTCTAAGGAAGCGATCAACATCTTCCAAGGTTATTGAAATAAGTGGCAAAGATCCAGGACAAATGAAGGTCCTTTGACTTTAAATCCAACACTTTCAATTGGGCCATGCTGTCATAATAGATTCCTTATTCATTTGTTCTCAGGACCTACATTCATTGAGTCAATCTGAATTTTTACAATATTCTGAAAACTAAAACATTCAGCTGGGACCTATTAATAGGGATTACTGCATACAGTTCATTTATTACAAGTTTCTGTCTTTTTTTCATTGTTGTTGAATTGCTGGTTCACCATATTGCTTGAAAGCATTAGTCTGGTCAGATATATGTAAAAACAATTTTAACATTCATTTTTAAAACTTTAAGGTCCAGATTCTTTCTTATCTTCTCTCTGTCCCCCACTCAGTGAGACTGTGAGCACTTCAGTACAGTTTACACATGTGCAGTCATGCAAAACATTTCCTTAATAGTTATGTTGGAAAAGAAACATATAGCTGAACTCCTTCCACTGAATGTATTAGTGCTTTAAACTAATCAATGTCTTTGAAACAATTCTAGCATTGTAGATGAAGAACAAAAATTTGTCCAAGTTTCCCTTTCAGTTACTTGGGATTAGAATGGAATACCTTTAAATCCACCAAATATTTGTTACTATAATACCAGCTCCTACAGAAAGCCCCTAAAGGATTTTTCCAGAGGTTATACAATGACTCATGCTCAATCACCTTCCCCAAAATAAATGTGCCTTTTCAGTTCCTGCAATTGGAGCATTGTGGAAAAGCCTGGGAGCCCCCTTGTGGCTAAAATGAAGCATTTATATCCTGATTGCTTCTAACAAGAGCAAAGAGATTTTCTCTTCCCCTTAATTTTTACTTCATAATCAAAGGACCAGAAAGGAATAAGGATGATCTAAATGTGAGGGTAATAATAGAGAGAAGAAAGAGCACTAGAGAATGGAACCAGCCTCTCTTGAATTTCTCTGTATAATTCTTTCCTCTAGATTACAAACTGCTATTCTTAGATTCAAATAATCTTACCACACTGAGCTATTGATTTCTCCTCCTCTTTGTCCTCTCCATACTCACTTCTCTTGGTTGAAGGGAATAATATATTTTTTCCAACTTCTATCCTATCTAGTTATTTTTCCAACATTCAGTAAGTATATATCATTTCAAAGACATTTATGTAAAGCTTTGGATATGCAAAGTTTAAAAACAAACAAAAAACAGGGGACAAAGGAGATGTACAGTCTCTGATCTTAACAGGAATCAGGGGGGAATCTCTCAAATCAAATCTAGTCAACAAGCATTTATTAAGTGCTTAGTAAATGCCAAACACTATGTGAAGTATTGGGGATATCTCTTTATATTTGCTTGCAATCCCCATCTTCAAGGGGTTTATGTTCTAAAAAGGGAAGACTAATTTTTTAGAAGTAGAAAAAGAAGTTGGGAAATGAAGGGGGGTGACATGAGGCTTTGTGAACAAAATTCAAAGAGTCAAGAGTGTGGACTGATAAATGGTCAAAGGATATGAACAATTTTCTGATGAAGAAATAGAAACTATTTCTAGCCATATGAAAAGATGTTCCAAATCATTATTAATCAGAGAAATGCAAATTAAAACAACTCTGAGATACCACTACACACCTGTCAGATTGGCTAGAATGGCAGGAAAAGATAATGCTGAAATTTGGAGGGGATGTGGGAAAACTGGGACACTGATACACTTGGAATTATGCTCAAAAAGTTATCAAACTTTGATCCAGCAGTGTTACTACTGGGCTTATATCCCAAAGAGATCTTAAAGAAGGGGAGGGGGTGGAGGGAAGGAGGGAAAAAGTTGGAACAGAAGGTTTTGCAAGGACCAATGCTGAAAAATTACCCATGCATATATCTTGTAAATAAAAAGCTATTTTAAAAAGAGTGTATATTGGAAAGAAATGAAGAGAAGGCTAGCCTAATCAGCTTTAACTAAATGGCAGTTCTGGGACAAACCAGTCAAGGAAAGGCTACAGGGCTAGAAGATAGTTCTAGTGTGAGAAACCCTGGAGGAAGAGGGTTGTTTTTTTTGTTGTTGTTTTTGGGTTTTTTTTTTTTTTTTGGTTGTTTTTTTTTTTGTGGCATTGTAGAGAAAGTGTGGAAAGCCAGGAATCCCAAAAGAAAAGATACCTTTGGTTTAATCTTTAAATAAGAAAAAGAAAGAAAAAGGAAGGAAGGAAAGAAGGAAAGAAGGAAAGAATGAAGGAAGGAAGGAAGGAAGGAAGGAAGGAAGGAAGGAAGGAAGGAAGGAAGGAAGGAAGGAAGGAAGGAAGGAAGGAAGGAAGGAAGGAAGGAAGGAAGGAGGGAAGGAAGGAAGGAAGGAAGGAAGGAAGGAAGGAAGGAAGGAAGGAAGGAAAAGAAGAAAGAACTCTTTGTCCTGATGCTTTGACTAAAGCCAATGCATTTTCCAACTGATGTGGCTAATCTGGATCTATAGATGTATCTCCATTTCTTTATCTATAAACCTAAATTTACAATCTAGAATCATTTTTATTAAAATCTCCCACTATTTGGCCAATGTCTACGAGGCCTGGTGATCTTTAATACTGTGAGCCTGTGTTCATTCTGCTTTAAAATACTTAAAAGACTGAATTTTTCTCTCTATCCAAATCTTATGTTATCTTTTGAAATTCCCACAAATTTCTTTCTGCAGGGCAGTATTCCCCCTTAATTTACTGACAGAGACGAGTTGATAGACAGGTTCTGGACCCAATGTATCAGAATTTTTAAATTTCAGCAATCATTATAAATTGCCCAAAAGAGAAACCTCATGTAATTTATCCAAGAATTAGAAACCACTACCTCCTGAGGCAACCTGTTCCATTCTGGAAAACTCTGATTATTAAGATTAAGATGGAGTTTCATTCAATGTGAAACTTTGTAACTTCTACTCATCTGCTCCAAGTCTTGCCCCTGAGGCCAAAAAGAACAAAGCTAACTCTTCTTCTGCTTGAGAGACTTTGAAGTACTTGAACATGGCTATCTTTGAAATCTTTAAAATTAGATTGCATTCTACTTGAAATAATTTAGTTTTGTATCCTCAAAAGGGATGGTGAATTTAGATAACTTCTCAAGTATTTATATTGATTTCATGAAAAGCTTGATTGCTCATGTGGTTTTAGAATGAGTTTCACTTGAAAATATATTGTAGTGCCAAGAGTACTGAAACTAGGGGTTGTCTTTGGTCAGGCAACTTATTCTCAACTTTAGTCTCTGTATCTATAAAATGGAAACAAGGAAACATTTAATATCTATCTCACAGGGAAATTTTGAGGACCATATTTAATCCTTTAGCAAATATTAATGAACTTCAACTAATTGCTTAGTGCTAAAATGCTAAATATTTTCACATTCATGAATGTTTTTGAAAAAAATATGAAGGAACCAACAATTTTGAGAAGCGGAATTGCAAAATAATAACAAGCAATATTGTTCTAAATTACTAGTAAAGTAAATATAAATTTAAACAATCCAAGTGTCAAAGGGACAAAAGGCATAAACAATAAAAATAGTAGATATTAGTGAAGCTATTGGAAGGCAAAGATTCTTATATACTATAAGTATATACTTATACTATAAGCAAACATATACTCCACCAAAAAATTGGTGGAGCTATTGTGGAAAGTAAATTGGAATTCTGTGAGCAAAGTGACTGAATTCATACTCTCTGAATTTGTTACTATTTATCACAATTGGGAATATATCCTAGAACAGTTAGAAATAGGTCTTCATATATTCTGATTTGTAGAAGGTTTTTTTTCCATTAGCAAAAAACAAAATCAAAAATTGGAAAGTGGGGAGGGAACAAGTAGAGGCCTATCTTTTGGGGAATAGATGAGCAAATTGTGTTATATAATTTAAGGGAACATTTTTATGTCAGAGGCAATGACATAGTTTTTTTCAGAAAACTAGACAAAAAGCCAGAGAATTTTAGATACAAATCTTTTGCCCATGACATCAGTATAACCCTGAACAGATCACTCAATTTTCAATATTCCCAATGTATTAAAAATTTAGAGAAACATAGGGAAAACTGATGTGAACTGATGCAGAACAAACAAAGATAACCCCAAGAAAGATATGCCTATAAGCCATGTAAATGAAAAAAAGTATTTAAAAGATCTGGAACTTTATTAATAGCAATAGGAGTAGTAGTTTTTTTTATGACTACTTTAAATGTACTTCATAAAGTACTTTTATGAAGTATTTTATATGTATATCTCATTTGATACTGACAAGAATCTAGAAAATTCCATTATTATTTCCATTTTACAAACATATCAACCAAAACTTAAAGAAGCAATTCATCCTTAATTGAAATGTCCTAACTCAATATCAGAGAACTTTTGATGATATATGAATAAGATGCCTATTTTTAGAGATATAGAAGACTATAGAAATGAACTTTCATATATGCCAATGAATGGGGGCACCATTTATGTTAGTTTTTCTTACTTGTTTTTATTTGTCACCAGGAGGCTTTGATGTGGGGGTGAGATTTAAGGGATAATAACTGTAGTATAAAATGAAAACTACCTAATAAAAGTTATTAAATATATGATTGAAAATACTTCTCAAGAGATAGTTGTGGGAGCATTTTTTCTGTTAAAAAATAAATACTAAAAATACTATAAATATATATATTATGTATATATATATATATATATATATATATATATATATATATATATCTCCAAGTATTACCCTTTTCTTAGCTATGAAGTTTGCATCTCCCTACTTAAACTATATCATGTTTAGTTACTTACAAATTTGTGGGAGACCTGAATTCAAATTTTACTTCAGATGCTTACTAATTATATGACTCTGGACAAGTCACTTAACTGTGTTTACTTCAATTTTCTCATCTGTAAAATGAGTTGGAAGAGGAAATGACAAAAGACTCCAATATCTTTGCCAAAAAAAAATAAATAAAAATAAAAAAACCTTATGGGGTCATGAAGAATCAAATATGATTGAACAAACAGTATCTTCATCTCTTAACATACAAGCACTCCATAGATTGGGATGAATGTCAAGGGAATTCTTAATAGTTTGCAGAATTAAAAATGAAAAGAACTAACTTGGAAAATCTAAAAAAGAAGTAAGGAAAACTTCAAGTTAACTATTACAGTGTACAATACACCTGACTCTTTAAGATGTCATCTTATAATTTATCTCCTCATTTTGAAGGATGACTTTTAAACTATAAAAATAGAAAAGAACACCCTAAATGAAAATATTAAAGCAGTGGGTTGGGGTGAGGAGGGAGAGGAAAAAAACTAATCCTGCTCAAGGCAAGATGTTTTGTAGCATAAACTAGGTCACTGCTGAACCAGACCCTTCGTCCTCAGAAAACTCTTCATATAAAAGCAATGAGACCAAGGAATTGAATCAACACAACTGCCTGCTTATATAGGTTTTGTTTCTATAAGGACAGAAGCTAAAATGGAAAACCAATTGTAGGCTCACATCAAATTACATTTTTGAAAAATATTACTCAGTTCAGAGATTAAGTTAATTCTGTTTGAGGCAGCCAAATTGATGACGTATATCCTAGATCATAAGAATGGCCCTGAAGTTTAAGAAATTTCTCTAAGAAAAAAATCATTGTGTGTCCATTCTCCAGGCCTTTTATGAAATCTGTAATACTCTAAGGGGACTCAGGAATTTCTGAAAAGATTATGTATGTTTATGCAATGGAAAGAAGATATATTGAGTTGAGGAAGTAAATTTCATATGTACAAATGTAAAAGAAATATTTTTTAAAGAAGTAAAAGTTGACTTTATTAACTAATTTGTCCAAATTTCTTTCTGGTCTCTTTTTAGAATTTGAAAAATAAGGTTTGGAGTTTCTCTTATTTTCATTTTTAGGATGAGATATATAAATTATATATAGACATTGCCTGGTTTCCAAAGAGAATACTAGACTGAGATAAATTATATATATATATGTGTGTGTGTGTGTGTGTGTGTGTGTGTGTGTGTGTGTGTACATATATATGTTATTAAATATACATGTGCATGTACATATATATTTTATTATATACATTAAATTACCTATATATACATTTACATATATGTATATATATATAAATTTATCTCAATCGAATATTCTCTTTGGAAACTAGGCAGTGGCAATTTAAGAAGGAAAAAACATAGATTTAACCAATCAGGCTTGATATTAACAAAGACTTGATTTGCTTAGCAGTGAGTGACAATCTTCAAAATATGGATTCAGAGAGGAAAATATGATTTTCTTTTCACTCCTTTTTAATAGCATTTCCAAAGTAGGCATGTTTGGCATAGTAATTTAATTGGGACAGCACTACACTGGCTTAGAAGGTTAGCCTTGCCCTGATCTCATTTTTTGATTGTTCTCTGTCAGAAGTAATCAAGACAGAATCAAGATGTACAGCTTAAGCCCAGCCATGATGAACAGATTATGAAATTACTATCATGAAGAGAATTCACTGGCCATTTGTCTTAGTAGTACTGTGTTTAGTTTGAGCTGGTTGGTCCTGTTTCTTTTTATATAAATTAATCTTTTAAATTTATGGATAAATGACCAGATTGCTCAGAATATTCTTATGGATGTTGAAATTATGGAATAATTAAGAGGGATTCTGTTTCATGGTTGAGAAAAAATCAGTGATTCTGTTTGTAATTGCTATTGAAGACCTAAAACAGGTGTTTTTAACCTTTTTTTGTGTGTGGTGAGCCCCCATGGCATATTTCACTGACATAGGTTCTTAAGCCAGTTTTGTGGTTAATGATAATGGGGGAAAATGAGATAACATTTGTAAAGTTTAGATTTTAAAATTACAAATTTTAAAATGCTACATAAATACAAGTTATATTATTATCCTGTGAAATCTATGGATGACATATTTAAATGATTAAAATAAAACATAAAGGGAAAAACTATACTGAACTAAGTTATACAGTTATATAACTGAACATATGATTATAATAAGTATATACCTATACATATATAAATATTAAAAAGTAAGTTCATGAACCCCAGGTTAAGAAACCTTGATTTGGAAGAAAGATAAAAACAAATAAAAAATAATTGAGATACTTTTTTTAAAAAAGTGATATCTTTAAAAACTGCTGAACAGCCTATTCCAAGGCTATATTGGTAACATCTTTTTAACCAAGATGCAAATATTCAAACTATGAGGCATCAGTCAGTTTTATGGAAACATCATTTGTGGAGGGAAATATTAGGTTATTGAGGAAAACTACTGTATTTTAAGCTTTTACCAGTAAGATTAGTGGCAAACCTGATAGTGCAAAAATGTTGGAGAATGCTTGAATTTCTTAAATATTTTTCATTTTTCAAGAAAATTGTGTTTCTAAAGAGGTACCAACACTCTGTGTGCATTGGAATATACAGCTATTGCTGAGACTGTGTTTACTTTGCCCTTCTCTATTAGCTAATGAGCCATGTTTCTGGTCCAGTGGTTTATAATCTTCCATAAAATTATTATTGCTTCCACAGCATGTAGGGAAAGGATTTTATTTAGAGAATGGGTAAGCAGAGGGATGTAATTCTATCATACAGTGGGAAGGGTAACAGTCTGTGTTGTCTCTGACATAGGTTATGATGCAATGCTTAATAATGCTTAATAAATAAAATTATAGAGGAAATGGGTTTCAATCATCATTTGGGTAAAAGCTACTCTATAGTTTACAGATGCTATGTGTAGTTAAGCTTTATTAATTTGGTCCCCACTAAATCAGGATTGGTGATAATCTAGAAAAATAGCTGAGCAGAAGCTTCTCTGTGTTTGCATGATCCATGTATGAACAGTTGATTAGTCAAACAAATTAAGTGGGCAAACAAGGCTGCAGAAATAGAAAAGATTCAATCCACTTGAGAGAATAAACTTTTTGAATATCTAAAATGATCTACTTTTATGTCAAATACCAGTTCTAAATTAGTCTTATCCAGTACACTAAAGAACTGTGCTTGAAATTACCTGCTTATAAGTCCTCAATATTTTAAAAGTAAAAAAAATGCAATTATTTTTAAAAGTTCTGTAATGTACACTTTTCAGTAATCTAGATTTAGTGCTTTCTGATATCTAGTTCATTTGGATTATTGAAGTTTACCATCAAATCAAAAAGTTTCACTAGCCATACCATGTTATTATAATTAGCCCTCATGTATACTTCCCTTTGCTTCACTATTATGAGAAGGATACTGGATTTTGTGACAGAGAACTTGGATTTATCTCTTGGAAATACCACATATTATCTGTTATATTGGAAAAGTCATTTCACTATGTTGCATAACTTTTCTTGACTTCAGTTTCCTCATCTTTAAAAGGAGAAGGTTGGACTAAAAATATATTTTTTTAATTTTTAAAGCTTTTTTATTTTCAAAACATATATGCAAGGATAATTTGATAACATTGACCATTGCATAGCCTTGTGTTTCAGCATTTTTCTCCTTCCCCCATCTCCTCCCCTAGATGGTAAACAATCCAGTATATATTAAACATGTTAAAATATATGTTAAATCCAATATGTATAAACATATTTATATGTTCTCTTGCTGCACAAGAAAAATCAGA
Organism: Sminthopsis crassicaudata; assembly: GCF_048593235.1. Taxonomy (NCBI): domain Eukaryota; kingdom Metazoa; phylum Chordata; class Mammalia; order Dasyuromorphia; family Dasyuridae; genus Sminthopsis; species Sminthopsis crassicaudata. The sequence goes on along the minus strand of NC_133617.1, from coordinate 133,256,490 downwards.
TCAAAAAAGAAAGTAAATGAGTAAGAAAACAAAATGCAAGTGAACAACAATAAAAAGAGTAAGAATGTTATGTTGTGGTCCACATTCAGTTCCCACAGTTCTCTCTCTGGGTATAGATGGTACTCTCTATCACAACATCATTGCAACTACCAATAGTCATCTCATTGTTGGAAAGAGTCGTTCATGTTTATCAGAACTGATAATTATATAATATTGTTGTTGCTATATACAATGATCTCCTGGTTTTGCTCATTTCACTTAACATCAATTCGGGTCTGAAATCATCCTGCTGATCATTTCTTATAGAACAATAATATTCCATAATATCCATATACCACAATTTATTTAGCCAATATCTAATTGATGGGCATCCACTCAGTTTCCAGTTTCTTGCCATTCCAAAATGACTGCCACAAACATTTTTGCACATGTGGGTCCCTTTCCTTCCTTTAAGATCTCTTTGGGAAAATTAAGACAACTTTGAGATACCACTACACGCCTGTCAGATTGGCTAGAATGACAGGAAAAGATAATGCAGAATGTTGGAGGGGATGTGGAGAAAAAGGGACACTGATACATTGTTGGTGGAACTGTGAATACATCCAGCCATTCTGGAGAGCAATTTGGAACTATGCTCAAAAAGTTATCAAACTGTGCATACCCTTTGACCCAGCAGTGTTACTACTGGGCGTATATCCCAAAGAGATCTTAAAGAAGGGAAAGGGACCTGCATGTGCAAGAATGTTTGTGGCAGCCCTCTTTGTGGTGGCCAGAAACTGGAAACTATGTGAATGCCCATCAATTAGATATTGGCTAAACAAATTGTGGTATATGGATATTATGGAATATTATTGTTCTGTAAGAAATGACCAACAGGATGATTTCAGAAAGGCCTGGAGAGACTTACATGAACTGCTGCTGAGTGAAATGAGCAGGACCAGGAGATCATTATATACTTCAACAACAATACTGTATAATGATCAATTCTGATGGATGTGGCCCTCTCCAACAATGAGATGAATCAAATCAGTTCCAAAAGAGCAGTAATGAACTGAACCAGCTATACGCAGTGAAAGAACTCTGGGAGATGACTATGAACCACTACATAGAATTTCCAATCCCTCTAATTGTATCTGCCTGCATTTTGGATTTCCTTCACAGGCTAAATGTACACTATTTCAAAGTCCGATTCTTTTTGTTCAGCAAAACAACTGTTTGGTCATGTATACATATATTGTATTTAATTTATATTCTAATATATTTAATATGTATTGGTCGACCTGCCATCTGGGGGAGAAGGGAAAAAATTGGAACAAAAGGCTTGGAAATTGTCGATGCTGTAAAATTATCCATGCAAATATCTGGTAAATAAAAACTATTATTAAAAAAAAGAAACTAGAAATAATCAAATTCCTAACTGAAAAATTGAAATTAAAAAAATCTATTCTTAGGGAAAAAAAGAGATCTCTTGGGATATAGCCCCAATAGAAACACTGCTAGATCAAAGGGTACACACAGTTTGATAAGGTTTTGAACCCTGCTCCAAATTACTCTCCAGAATGGCTGAATCTATTCACAGTTCCACCAATAATGTATTTGTAGGACTAAATATCTTTTAAGGTTTTTTGCTTTCTAGATTTATTATCCCAGGATACTGTAACCATTATGCTTTTGTTAATCAAAAAGGTTAAGTTTGCCTCCCCAGAAATTGCATTGTTCCTTATTGATATGTTTATATGTATCTATGTATTTATGTATGTGTATATAACATACAATGTCCCTAAAATCTTAAATTTAAAACTTAAGTTTAAATTAAAACTTTTTAAGTTAGGGGCAGCTAGGTAGCGTAGTGGATAGAGCACTAGCCTTGAATTCAGGAGGACCTGAGTTCAAATCTGGTCTCAAGACACTTAACATTTCCTAGCTGTGTGACCCTGGGCAAGTCACTTAACCCCAACCTCAGGGAAAAAAAAAAAAAAGAAAACTTTTAAAGCTATACCAAGACGTTTATGATATCCTATATTATATATAATATTCTTCTCCTTGACATCTTTAGTTTGCATTATTTTTTCAGCTAAATGAAATAATGTTTACAGTGCTAGACTTGGAATCAGTAAGACCTGAGTTCCTCCAATGTGATCTTAGACAAATCACTTTCCCATTTTCATGTCATGAACTCCTTTGGCAGTCTGGATCTCTTAGAATAAAATTTTTTATGAATAAAATAAATTACATTTGATTTCAAAGAAAACAATTATATTGAAATACAATTATCAAAAAAAGTTTAGAATAATTTTCCCCAGGTGAAGAACTCCTAGTTTAACCTTTTTAAACCCATTTCCTTATTTGTAAAATAAAGGATTATGCCAGATGGTGTTTAACTTTTTGATTCTCTTATTTTCCTAGGTGAAATACAATTTTGATCTTTCAGATCTAATCTAACTTGTTTTTAAATCTAACTTCACATCTTTTTTTATTTTGGTACTGAGCTAATAACATATGGAATACTGAATCTGGAAGATATGTATTATAAGGATATATTATTTTCAAATACCCAGATCATTTTGTGATTCCATCATTTTACAATATTGTGTTTTAGCCTTCAGTAATTTGATAGCTCTTCCTCAAACATCATAAATTCTTAGATTCTCTATTCACTCCTGTCCAGGGAATGAACTAGCAGCTGTTCCATAGGCTCATGACTTAGAGTCAGAAGGAATCTTGGAGGTCTTTTACAATCCTTTCTTTTTTTATATTAGAAAAAAATAGATGACTAGCCAAAGGTATAAAAGTAGTAAGGAGCATATATAAGATTTGAACCTAGGACCACTAAATCCAAATCCAAAACTTTCCACTGTACCATATTAATACTGAGTACAAAATAATAAGAATGTGGGAGAGGATTCTCCCATGGAAATGACAAAGTAAATCAGGGAATTTTTGGTTCTCCAAATTTCCTCCACAGAAAAATACATAACATAGTCTCAAGGAGACTAAAGAGCTGCAGAAATAAACAAAAGTCATACTAAAAGTCAGTTGTTCTCCTAAGACAACCCAAGAAGATCCCAGGAAACACTTAAACTCTGGGGGCAGAGGTTCAGCCTGGGTGAAGTACAAATACCTCCAGGCTAACTTTGCAGAATCAACATACAACAATCCCTGGTGCCAGTGTTGGGAGGCAGCCTCAGGCCTAGAAACTTTCATCTCTTAGACAGTGTGGAGATCTTACAGCAGAGTGGAAGATTAAGGGATGTTCCACTCTTTAGAGACACCAAGTACAACTGTGCTGACCAGATGCATCCTGAGCTAGCTGCCACTGTGGGGGAGGAGTACCCATATACCTGGTGAGTGCAATAATAGAGGGATGGGGACCCTGTATTTGTGGGCACTTACAGGAAAGCAGAGTCCCTGGTTTCAGTTCCAGGAAAAACAGGAGAGCTATAGTTTACAGCCACCAGAGGGACTACAAGAAGTAAGAACACAGGCAGGATAGTGTGGCCCCGGGTTGTGGTCATGGTCTAAGAATGGTGGTAAGAGCTCAAGGTTGAGTCCCTGAACAAACCTCAGAAAATAACATTTAAAAGGATCTAAGGCTTGAGCCATGCTCCCCATCTATTGGGACTAGAATTTGTGTACATTAATAGCTGCTAAAAATTTTAAAAGAAGAGAACAAGGGAGACTAAATGAAGTTTGAAGCACACTATTTTCACTTTTTATTTGGTTTGCTTTTGTTTTCTCATGGCTTTTACTTTTTGTTCTGATGTTTCTTTCACAACATGACTAACATAGAAATATGTTAAAAGTGATTGCATGTGTATAACAAATATCAAATTTTGTGTTTTGCAGAGGGGGAGGGTAAGGAAGAGAAGAAGAAAAAGTTTGAAACTCAAAATCTTATGAAAATGAAAAATAAAATACTATTGAGAAAAATAAATTAAATGAAAAAATGCAAATTATTTCAGTAGGAGAATGTCCATGATTTGTAAGGCTTTCACTGGTCTTCAAAATAAAGCTTAGTCATTAGCTAGTAATTAAAGTTGCAAAAAATAATCAGAAGTGAAATATCAACAATATTAGAGGTCTGTCAAATATGCCAAAGTAGAGAGATACATACTGATGTAGAAATTTGAATGTATCCGTCAACACTGTCACAATAATAAAATAGAATTGTGACATTCCCCACCCCACCCCAAATAGAGTAGGGATAAATAAATAAATAAAGATGAGTAGCCAAGGAAGAAAGAACCCAATCATGGAAAGTAACTATGGGGATAAAGAAGATCAGGGTTCATATTCAGAGAGTTCATATGACATAAAAAAAGCAGGAATAGTAATCATGATCTCAGACAAAGATAAAACTAAAATAGCTGTATGTCAGTCATATTAATCACTATTGTTTTAGACTTTAAATTAATTAGACATATTTTTGGAATATTGCTATGGGGTAGAAAGTGATGAACTAGTGGATTGAGAAAAATATGGAAAGACTTGGACTTGTGAAGGAAGATGCTATCTATCTTCAAAAGACAACTGGAAATAAACATAGTACAATATTTCATATACCTATATGTAAGACTCTTATGTGTGTGTGTGTGTGTGTGTGTGTGTGTGTGTGTGCGTGTGTGTGTGTGTGTGTGTGTGATTATGGTAGCAAAGGTGCATAGATGTGATTGCACTGTGTGGTATTTATTATGTTGACTTTCATGGAATGGAAATTTATTGCTTTATATTTTTAAATCTCTCTCATGTTCTTGTGTACAAAACTAATGAAACATTGCTGAAAGGTCGATAAATGAGTTTTCTTTTCTTTACCATCACCAAATTCTGTTAAACTTACTCTTTGATTATATAAAGTAAATAAATTCAATGAGAACAGTGATGGAGTCTTTTCTAAACTTTATATTTCTCCCAGCCTACTTTTGAATTCTGTCCAGAGCAGTCACTTAATAAAGATTTATGAATTCTTGTTGATTTCACTGTAAACCATTAGTGTGGAAACACTCCAATCCAAGTTTATAAATATTTATTGAATGCCTACTATGTGCTAGGCTTTGTGCTAAGCCTTCCCTGCTAAAAATCAGTAGCTCACTTGTAACTTGGAATTTCAGAGGTCCTAAATGATGCAGCCAAGAGTTACAGTATTGTTAGAGAGAAGATAGGTCTTCCTGCCTGCAAGACTGGTTTAGGCCTCAATGTCTTTCCCACCTCTAAATGAATGAAAACCTTCCTAAGTGAAAAAATTCAGTGTTACTCTTTTGCAATTAGAATGACAAGGAAACAGTGTTCAGATGAGCTTTGAGCAATTAGGGTCACTGGATTTTATGGGTTCTCTAGACAACTTGCCAAAAAACCTCAAATCCCATAATCTTGTCAAAATAAAAGAAAACAAAAATTCAACATATCTTCTTTACAGAGGGATTTTTTCATGTCAAGACTCTGCCAAGGTCTTCACCTACCATTTTAATTTTCCAAAGTAATAAAATCTGTCAAGAAAAAAAAATGTGAGAAACTGGGATGGATGCCAAAGTATATCATAGGAAACCTTTTGTTTTTTAAAGCCAAATGGCCTTTTTATCTGATGCAGGGAAAAATCAGTGTGTCTGAAAACTGAAAAATCCTTTTCAGTATTCACCAGGCCCATGTGCTTAGTGTAAATCACACTTGTGATTCATTCTACTTAAACACTCTATTTATTTCAGAGTCATATCACATCAGATGGTCCAGGAACTTTCTCTGAGGTTATTTCGGGAGTTGCTGAAAATTGCAAGGGCTAGCATCATCAGTCAGGGTTGTAGTTCAGGGTCTAAAGAAGGCTCCCTAAGTGAACACTTAAAAACTTGCTAATGCTGAGAAAGAGGAATTTTGGCTTTAATTTTCATGAGCAGCATCCAGAGGGAAACTTTATGTTCTTAAATATATTTTCAAGCACCGGAAGGCTTTCAGCACTTGGCAGAATTCTTCCATTAGTTTTGGCTAACATCCTAGACCAAAAACTGACTGAGAAGTTTGTCCTGCTTTCTCGAAAACAGATCATCCAAAACTCCCTCTGCCTCTGATATTAGAAAGTCTTAAAGAAAGAAAGGGAACCTGAGATTCAATTAATTTCAATTTACTCAGCATTTTTAAAGGCTGCCTAGGTGTACTCAATGCCAGGGGTTAACTACAAAAACAAATAGAAAAACAATCTCTGTCCTTAAGATTCCTTCAGCAGATGTTCACTAGTTCTTACCACTGCTAGTGCCTTCCTTTTTTAGATTACCTTTCCTTTATATTGTATATATTTTGTATATGCATAGTTTTTTTTTAATTTGATAATAGCTTTTTATTTTCAAAGCACATGCAAAGATAGTTTTCAACATTCACCCCTGCAAAATCTTATGTTCCAAATTTTCCCTCTCTCCTCTCCTCCAGCAAGTAATCCAACATAGATGTGATATTCTTATAAATATATTTTCATATTTATAATGCTGCATAAGAAAAATCAGATAAAAAAGGAAAAAACCAAGCAAATAACAACAAAAAAGGGGAAAATGCTATGCTGTGATTCATATTCAGTCCCCATAATCCTCTTTCTGGATGCAGATGGCTCTCTCTATCACAACTCTATTGGAATTGGCTTGTATCACCTCATATTGAAAAGAGCCAAGTCCATCACAGTTGATTATAACATAATCTTATTGTTGATATGTATAATGTTCTCTTGGTTCTTCTCATTTCATTTAGCATCAATTCATGTAAGTCTCTCTAGGCCTTTTGGAAATCATTCTGCTTGTCATTTCTTATAGATCAATAACATTCCATTAAATTCATATACCATAACTTACTCAGCTATTCCCCAACTGATGGGCTTCCATTCAGTTTCTAGTTCCTTGCCACTACAAAAAGGACTGCTACAACATTATTGCACATATGGGTTTTTCCCCCTTTTTTAATGATCTCTTTGGGATGCAGAGACACTGTTGGATCAAAAGTGTGTGCACAGTTTCACAGCCATTTAGGCTTAGTTCCAAATTGTTCTCCAGAATGATTGGATCCGTTCACAACTCCACCAACAAAGTATTACTGTCCCAGTTTTCCCATATTCCTTCCAGCATTTGTCATTACCTTTTCCTGTTTTCTCAGCCAATCTGAGAGATGTATAGTGTTACCTAAGTTATATTAATTTTCGTTTCTCTAATCAATAGTGATTTAGAGTATTTTTTCATATGACCATAAATGGCTTTGATTTCTTCATATGATATTGTACCTAGGATATACTATAAGATATTTAATATGTATGGGAATGCCTGCCATCTAGGGGAGGGGGTGGAAGGAAGGAGGGGAAAAACTCAGAATAGAAGGGAGTACAAGGGATAATGTTGTAAAAAAAAAAATTACCTATGCATATGTACTGTCAAAGAAAATGTTATAATTATAAAAATTAATAAACATTTTTTTAAAAATTTCTTCATATGAAAATTGTTTTATATCACTTAACCATTTATCAATTGGAGAATAGATTTTATTTTTATAAATTTGAGTCAATTCCATATATATTTTAGAATGAGGTCCTTTTCAGAACCTTGGATGTAAAAAAATTTTTCCCAGTTTTCTGCTTCCCTTCTAATCTTGGCTGTATTGATTTTGCTTGTATAAAAATTTTAAATTTAATGTAATCATTTTACATTTCTTAATGTTCTCCACTTCTTCTTTGGTCACAATTCACTTCCTTTTCTACAGATCTAAGAGTATATCCTTTGTTTTTCTAATTTGCTTTAGTATCACCTTTTATGTGTAAATCATGAATCCATTTCGACCTTTTCTTGATATAGGTTGTTAAGTGTTAGTCAAGTGCATAGTTCTTTGCTTGTTGTTAGCACCCTTAGCTTCTTGAGAAAGAGATCAAGTTTTTGCCTTACTTTGTATCTCAAACTCTTATCATAATTTATGACCTATATGTGCAGCTAGGCAACAGAAAAAATAGAGTGCTGGTCTCAGTCAAGGAGGCTTCTGTCAAAATCTAGCCTCAGACACTTAATAGCTATGTGATCTTGGGCAAATCAGTTAACTTGTTTGCCTTAGTCTTCTCTTCAGTAAAGTTGGGATAATAAAAGCAACAACATTATCTATATCATAGAGTTATAGGAAATGAAATGAAAACAACACAGTGTAGGTTCTATATAAATGCTAGCAATAGTAATAGTTGTAGGTGATTAATTAATGCTTTTTGTTAATTATAAGAAAATTTATTCCCTATGAGGAAATTTAAACAAATTAGCACACATAAAGAAATATAAAATATTTTGGGAAATGACAAAGTACTGACCACCAAGAGAATTTAGTTTTTTACAAGATAAATTACAATGCATTGATTTTTGTTCATTCATTTATTAAGAACATTTTTTTTTCCTTTTTGAATTTTGAGTTCTATATTCTGCCTGCTGAGAATGCAAACAATATATCATTTACACATGGGAAATCATGCAAAATATATTTCATATTAAACATATCAAAAAAAAAAAGAAAAAAGAAAGAAAGCAAAAAAAATTGTACTTTAATTTGCATTCAGAGTTTATCAGTTTTCTCTCTGGAGATAGACACTTTTTTCTACCATGAATCCTTTGTAATTTTTTTGGATCACTGTATTGACCATAGTAGCAAAGTATTTCACAGTTGATCATAATTATAATATTGCTATTCTTGTGAACAATGCTATCTTGTAAACAAAGAAATGATTCTTTTCACTTCACTTTGCATCAGTTCATATTGGTCTTGCTTTGTTTATTTTCTGAAATTACCTTCCTCATTTTTTTTCTTTCTTTTTTCTACTTAAAATTTTTCTCATATTCCAAATACATGTAAAGGTGGTTTTCAATATTTGTTTTTGTAAAACTTTGTGTTTCAAATTTTTCTGACTCCTTTCCTTACCTCCTCACTCTTCAAGACAGGAAGCAATCTGATATAAATTAAATATGTGCAGTTTTAAAAAATATTTTCATATTTGTCATGTTGTACAAGAAAAATCAGACCAAAAAAAACATGAGAAAGAAAAAGCAAACACACAGAGAAGACAAACAGGAAAATAATATGCTTTGATCACATTCAATTTCCATAGTTCTCTCTCCAGATGCAGATGGTTCATCATTTCTTACTACATCACAATCATAAGCCACAACTGCTCCAGCTATTTCTTATTTGATGAGCATGCACTCAATTTTCAATACTTTGCTACCACAAAAGAGCTATTATAAATCTTTGTGTACATATATTTCTTTTCTTTTTCCTTTAATCACTTTGGGGTACAGACTTAGTGGTGATATTTCTGGATATCTTGTTTTTAGTTTTATAATCCTTTGTGCATAGTTCCAAAATGTCCTTCAGAATGAAGTTCATTTCTCCAGTTCATTACTCTACCAATAGTTCATTAATCTACCTATTTTCCTTCATCTCTCCAGAATTTGTCATTCCTGATAGTCGTCAGTTGGTACCTTAAAGTTCTTTCAATTTGTCTTTCTCTAATTAATAAAGATTTAAAGAATTTTTATATGACTATAAATTGCTTTGATTTTTTTCTTCTGAAAACTACCAACTCATAACTTTTGATCATTTATCATTTGGGAAATGACTTTTATTTTTATAAATTTGACTTAGTTCCCTATGTATTTGAGAAATGAGGCCTTTATCAGAGAAAGTTACTGTAAAATATTTTTGCTTTTATTTCATTGTCTATGATACCTTTTAGAAAAATGTAGTTTCCTTAATTATCTCTTTTAATTAGATCTAATTTTGCTTTTGCTTTGTCTGATAAAAAAAAAAAACACTCTCTTCACTTTGACTAAAACATAATAGACTCTGCTCCAGACCTTTATTTCGAGTCTGTATGTGTCTTTTTTGTCCCAATATATGTCTCTTATACACAATATATTGTTGGATTCTGGTTAACAATCCATTCTGCTATCCACTTCTGTTCTATGGATTAGCTTATCACATTCACATTCACAGTCTGCATAGACAGTGGTCATAGGTATGAGTCAATTATGTTGGGATTGTCTCTTAAAAAAGAAAAAGGGTTGTATTGCAAGATGGGAAAAGGGAGGAAGAATAGTACAGATTTTCTCGAATAAATGAGGTATACAAGAAAAACTTAGGTAGTGGAGGGAAAAAATATGGGGAATGAGGGTAGGCAATCCTTAAGCCTCACACTCAATGAAATTGGTTCAAAGAGGGAGTGATATAGATAGCCATAGAGACTGGATTTATGATTTCCCTGGAATAAGGTAGTCCACTTAAGGAAACTCTCTTTATCAACATAAGTTAGCATCTTCTTTGCATTTTGTAATTGTAGAAAGTTGCTAAGAACACTGAAAGATTAAGAAATCAGATCAGGGTCACACAGCCAGGATATATCAGAGGGACATCTTGAATTCTGGTTCTCCTGACTCCAATACCAGTTCACTATCCACTAGGCCAAAGCTTCGTGAACTGTAGGCCGCAACTCCATATGGGGTCACATAACTGAATGTGGGGATTGGGAAAAAAATTGGCAACTATAAAAGGTATCAAATGTTCTACCAAGATTTAATTATTTATGTAAAAATAAGCATCCATTTTATTAGTGTGCAATTTTTTTTCATTTTTAATAAATGGTAAAATTATATATATATATATATGCCAAAAATTGTTTTAAAATAAATTTCTTTATTTTTTATTATCAGTTTAAAAAAAGAAATAAGATATCAGGGCTCTTTTTTGATTATGCCTTTCTCATAGTCCAATAATTTTTAGATTTTCTCTACTAAATCTATTTTCCAGATCAGTTGCTTTTCCAATGAGATATTTTACATTTTCTTCTTCTTTTTCTTCTTTTGACTTTGTTTTGTTGTTCTTTGAAGTCTCATGAAGTCATTAGCTTTTACTTGCTCAATTCTAATTTTTAAAGCATTGTTTTCCTCAGTGAGTTTTTCTAACTGTTTTTCATTTTAGTCAATTCTGCTTTTTAAGAACTTTTTTTCTTCAGTGAATTTTTGTTTCTTTTATCATTAGAACACTTATCTTTCTTAAAGTCATATTACCTTCAATATTTTTATGGTTCTTTTACTAAACTGTTAATTCTCTTTTCATAATTTTCCTATATCATTCTCATTTCTTATTCCCATTTTTCCTCTACCACACTTATCTCTTTCTTTAACACTTCTAGGAATTCTTGATGACCTTTTTATTTGTTGCTTTGCATAAAACTATTTCTATTTCTTTTTCTTTTCTTTTACATTTATGTCTTAGTTTTCCCTATCATACTTTTTATGGTCAAATTCTTTTTTGTTGTTTGCTCATTTTTCAAGCTTATTTCTTTATTTTAAATTTTACATTAAAGTTGGGTTCTGCTTACTTAGGTATGGGGAAGCATTGTGCTACACTTCAGCCTTTTTCATAATGCTGGTATCAGAGCTAGTTGTGGAAATCTACAAGTTGTTGGTGCTTCCAACGTTGTCCTGGGAGAAGTATGATCATTGTTTTCCTAGTTTGTGCTGTGGTCTTTACTCAGGAAGAACCTCTGCTCTCCAATAGGTGCAAATAGTACTCCTCCTCCTAACTCTGTTAACTGTGACCAGGATCCGTGCTCTCATGATTGATCATAAACACACTTCCTTGTCATGCAAGTGTGATTCAGAACTGCTTATAGTCAATAAAGTTGTCAGTCAGCACCAGCTGCACCCATGCAAGCCAAAGGTTTCCTTTTTCTGATAAATTGTGTGACTCCATTACTGTCTTGAGCTGAGCTTCTTCTGCTGCTACTATCTTGGTCACCTCCAAAGCCCACTGCTGATACTACAGTAGCACTTTGAGCCTGTGCCCACCCTCATATATCAGACCCTTCTGTGGATTTCCTAAATTGTCTTTAGCTGGATAAATGTCTCTCCCTAACCTTTTGTTAGCTCTATCACTCCAAAATTTGATTTAAAGTGTTTGTAGGGGAATGTCAGGAGAGTTCAGCCAAGTTCCATCTTGGCGCCACATCCACAACCTCCCATTAATTTTTTATGGAAAGAACAAGGTACTTGGAGCCAGGCCTGGACTCTGAGTTCTGTCTTCACTATTTATTATGTTTATAAATTTGAGGATGACACTTAGTCTCTCTGAGCATGAGCTTCCTCACTGATAACATGATAATATCTATTCGGTCTAATTTACAATGGTTATTTGAACATCAAATAATGAATATAAATTTTTTTGAAAGTTTTGTGAACAATACAAATGTGAAAGATTAAAGAATTATTACTAAGACTAAGAACTGAAGGAAATGTTCAGTGTTACTTGATTTGGTTAGTTAAGAAAAGAAAATTAGGAGTAAGATAAAAGAAGATTCTGAGAAAAGCAAAAGTAAATGAAGTTATCTTCAAAAAAGTATATTTACCTTATTGCCATGTTAAATTGATATAGACAACCAGACTAACTTTTTATAAATATCAGATCTACAAGATAAAAAGTAGGAAGGGTTCTACCAAATTGTCCATAATAATTTAAAGTAATATTTTTCTTCACTTTTACATAAATGAAGTACAATTTCCTTTTACAAAATTCCTAATATTCATTAAGTTTTATTTTTCCTGGATTCATTTACTAATGCCCATATTTTTTTTATTGTTTCATTCTAACATAAGCCTCTTTAAATTGCAAAATTCCAGTCATTGTACTTGAAATTATACTTTGAAACTTGAGTTTGAAAACTTGAGAAGATACAAAATAAGTACAGCAGATGGAAATATTCTTTGGGAGGTTGTTGATATAATAGATAATCATAATCCCTATCAAATTGTATATCATAAAAAAGAGCAAGACCTGGGGCTGTCACAGTTATTCATGCATTCCAAAGATGATAGATTGGTTTAAATAGAGCTGGAAAATGCCTTAGAGGTCATCTAGTATGATGCCTTCATTTTATGGATAAGGAAACTGAGCTACAGAAAGAATTTACTTGCTCCAGATCTAAAATCACAGATCATTTGACTCCAAATCCAGGATATTTTCTAATATACCATATGCATATCTTTTATTTTAACATTAATTAGAAGCATACACTGTGATATGCATTCACAAAGAAAAATATTCAACAAGTATTGAACATTTATTAAGTAGATCTTTGAATGTAAGGTACTAGGCTTGGCACTGCCTTAAAATGATAAATAAATATCTGTGATCCCTGCCCTCAAGAAGATTACAATCTTTTACAAGACATGAACACAATGGAGCCAAGATGGCACACTGAAGCCTGGAAGCTGCTTGAGCTGTCCCAGTTTCCCTCAAAAAACACATAAAACTGAGCCTTTAAACAGAGTCTGAGAGAATTAAACCACTCTCCAGCTCAAGATAGACTAGAAAAACTTCAAGAAATGTCAGTCTCACTGGGATGAAAGGGGTGTTCAGCCCAGTCCAGACATGAAAAAGCATGTGAGAGTGTCTTAATCATAACAGATCAGCAACTGAGACCTTTGGTCCTGGTTCAGTAGAGGAGCAAACCAGTAGGGCAGTCCTCAGACCCAGTTCAGAAAGCAAATGCTGGTAAACCCAGGCTGTTTCCTGGAAAGAGCAGATAAAGTTATCCCCTGCAAACTCAAGGAGCCCCTGTGCTCAAAGCCAAGGCTCTTAGTTACAAAGGAAGCTTCAGACAGTGCCCCCTTTACACCTGGAGCAGAGCTTGATCTTAAAAGTTAAAAAAAAAAAAAAAAGAAAGAAAGAAAGAAAGAAAGAAAGAAAGAAAGAAAGAAAGAAAGAAAGAAAGAAAGAAAGAAAGAAAGAAAGAAAGAAAGAAAGAAAGAAAGAAAGAAAGAAAGAAAGAAAGAAAGAAAGAAAGAAAGAAAGAAAGAAAGAAAGAAAGAAAGAAAGAAAGAAAGAAAGAAAGAAAGAAAGAAAGAAAGAAAGAAAGAAAGAAAGAAAGAAAGAAAGAAAGAAAGAAAGAAAGAAAGACCAAAAGAAAAGGAAAGAAAATGAGTAAAATCAGAAAAGAATCTTGACCATCAAAAGCTACTCTGATGACTAGAAAGATCCAAAAACCAATTCAGAGGACAAAATGTCCACAGAGGATATCTTAAAGACTTATATGAATTGGTCTCCAGCCCAAAGAGGCTTCTTGGAAGTGCTGATAAAAGACTTTTAAAAGTACATAAGAGAGGTAGAAGAAAACAATGAGAAAAGAAATGAGAAGCATACAAAGAGAGTCAACAGCTTGCAAAAGGAAGGCAATTCCTTAAAAATACAATTGACTAAATGCAAAAAAAAAACCCCAAAAAACAACAAAAAAAAAAAAAAAACCAAAAAAAAAAACCAAAAAACACTGAACAACACTTTCAAAAGTAGAATTAACCAAATGGAAAAGACATTCAAAAACTAACTGAAGAAAATCACACATTAAACACTAGAATGAGGCAAATGGAAACTAATGACTCTATGAGACATCAAGAATCAGTCAAACTAAAAGGAATGAAAAAATGGAAGAAAATGTAAAATATTTTGTTGAAAATCAAAAGCTGACCTGGAAAACAGATCCAGAAAAGACAATTTTAAAATTATTAATTATTGATTTTGGGCCATGACCCAAAAATGACCCTGGATTGCATTCTCCAAGAGATCATCGTGGAAAACTGCCTTGATATTTTAGAAACAAAGGGGGAAATAGACATTGGAAAAATCCTTGTGGAAGAGATCCCATAAGGAAAACCCAGAGGAACATTGTTGTGAAACACTAGAACTATAATCTCAAGGAAAAAATACTGCAGGTTGTCAGAAAAAAAAGCAACCCAAATATCAAGGAGGAACAGTTAGGATTACTCAGGATCTGGCAATTTCTACAATAAAGGACTGGAGGCCCTGAAATACCATATTCTGGAAGGTAAAGGATCTAGGGTTACATCCAAGAATTAACTACCTAGCAAGACTGAGCAATGGATCTTCAATAAAGTAAAAGACTTAATCATTTCTATTGGGGGGAAAAACAACTAAATAGAAATTTTAATCTTCAAACATAGGAATCAAAAGAAGCATAGAAGGGTAAACAGGGGGAAATTATATATTATTTAAGGTTAAATGGTTTACATTCCTAGATAGGAAAATAATAACTAACTGTCGAGAACTGTATCTTTTACTGGTGCAGACAGAGTGGGGCATTACATGGAGGGTATGGTTGTGAATGTGATGACATCAAAGAAAAAGACATTAAGTGATATAAAAAAGAACTCCATTGGGGGAAAAGAAAGGGAAGGTATAATGGGACAAATTGGATTCCATAAAGTGGCATAAAAAACTTATTACATTAAAGGTAAATAAGGGAGGAGGATAGGCATTGTTTGAAGCTTAATCTCATCCATTTTGGCTCAAAGAGGGAATAACTTAATCATTCAGCTGAGTATAGAAATTTATTTAATCCAATAATTAAATATTATGAGAAGGAGGGGAAAATGGAGGGCTAGTTAGATAAAAGGGAAGACAGAAATACCCAGAGAAAGGGGTAAAAGAAGGGGGGAATAATAGAAGATAGGGCAGATAGTGGTGGGGTGGGCTAAAAACCAAACTCTATTAAGGAGGCACCAGGAGGAAAGAGAAAGAATAAAAGTGTAAAAAGGGGGAAAAATAGCTTGGAGGGAAATACATAAATGGCAGATGAACTTACCCATAAAATGGAAGTGAATAGTAGTTTGGATTAAAAAACAGAATCTTACAATATGTTGTTTATAAGGAACAAAAGAAATCCATACAGAATAAAAGTAAAAGGCTAGAACAGAATTTATTATGCTTCAGCTGAAATAAAAAAAAAAAAAAAAGATAAGGGTAGCAATTCTGATCTCAGAGAAAGCAAAAGTAAAAATAGATCTAATTTAAAAAGATAAGGAAGGAAAGTATGTTTTGATAAAAGGTGCCATAAAAAATGAATTAGTAAGGATCTTAAATGTATATGTACCAAGTGGTAGAGCATACAAATTCCTAGAGAAGATATTAAGCCAGTTACAGGAAGAAATAGACAGACAAACTATATTATTGGGGGACCTCAACCTTTCCCTCTCAGAATTAGAAAAATCTAATCATAAAATAAAGAAGAAAGAAACTAGAGATATTAATAGGATCCTAAAAAGTCTAGGTGTGATAAACCTCTGGAGAAATTGAATAGAGACAGAAAGTAATACATTTTTTTAACAGTTCATGGCACCTACACAAAAATTGACCATGTATTAGGATACAAAAACTTCCCATCAAATGCAGAAAGGCAGAAATAGTAAATGCTTCCATTTCAGAACACAACAAAATAAACATTATATTTAATAAAAGGCCAGGGAAAAATAGACTAAAATCAATTAGAAATTAAATAATCTAATTCTAAAGAATAAGTGGGTCAAACAACAAATCACAGAATCAATCCATCATTTCCTCCAGGAGAATGACAATAATGAGACAACATACCAAAACCTATGGGACTCAGCCAAAGCAGTTCCTAAAGAAAGTTTTCTATCTCTAAATAGCTATATGAGTAAAATAGAGACTAAGAAGATTAATGAATTGGGTATACAACTAAAAAAACTAGAAAAAAGAACAAATTAAGCCCCCCAATTAAATATCAAATTAGAAATTCTGAGAAATAAATAAAATTGAAACTAAGAAAGCTTTTGAACTAATTAATAAAACTAAGAGTTGGTTTTATGAAAAAAAAAAAACAGTAAATAGATAAATCTTTGACTAATTTGATTAGGGAAAAAAAAAGTCACCAGCATCAAAAATGAAAAGGGTGAACTTACCACCAATGAAAAAGGAATTAAAGAAATAATTAGGAGCTATTTTTCCCAGCTTTGTGGCAGCAGATCTGACAATCTAACTGACATGGATGGATATTTACAAAAATATAAATTGCAAAATTAACAGAAATGTAAATAAATTACTTAAATAGTTCCATTTTAGAAAAAGAATTTGAATAAGCCATCAATGAACTCCCTAAGAAAAAATCCCCAAGGTCAGATGGATTCATAAGTGAATTCTACCAAACATTTGAAAAATAATTAAACTATTTGAAAAAATAGGTAAAGGAATCATGCTAAATTCCTTCTATGATACAAATATGGTACTGATACCTAAACCAGGAAAAACCAAATCAGAGGAAAAAATTACAGAACAATCTCCCTCATGAATATTAATGCAAAAAATTTAAATAAAATACTAGCAAAGACATTACAGCAATTTATCAGCAGGATAAAACACTATGAACAAGTAGGATTCATACCAGGAATGCAGGGCTGGTTCAAGGTCAGGAAAATCATTACCATAATCAACCATATCAAAGCAAAACCAACAGAAATCATATGATAGTCTCAATAGATGCAGAAAAAGTTTTTGACAAAATACAGCTTCCTTTCCTATTACAAACACTAGAGAGCCTAGGGATAAAGGGAGTTTTCCTTAAAATAATAAGCATTATCTATCTAAAACATACAACAAGCATTATTTGTAATGGAGAGAAGCTGGACACATTTCTAATAAGATCAGAGGTGAAACAAAGATGCCCATTATCATTACTATTACTCAACATTATACAAGCAATGTTGATTTCAACAATAAGAAAAGAAAAGCAAATTAAAGGCAATGAGAAAATAAAACTATCACTCTTTGCAGATAATATGATGATATCCTTAGAGAGTCCTAGAAAATCATCCAAAAACCTACTGGAAACAACTCACAGCTTTATCAGAGTTGCAGGATACCAAATAAACCCATGCAAATCATTAGCATTTCTATATATTATTGACAAATCCCATCAGGAAGAAATATAAAGAGAAATATCAATTAAAATAACTGTAGATAAAATAAAATACTCGGGGGTCTACCTACCAAGATAAACCCAAGAATTATATGAACACAATTACAAACACTTCTCACACATAAAGTCAGATCTAAACAATTGGAAAAATATCAATTGTTTATGCTGGGCCAAGCTAATATAATAAAAATGACAAGTCTGCCTAAATTGGTCTACTTATTCAGTGCCATACTAACCAAAATGCTAAAACATTATTTTATAGAATTAGAAAAATAATAATAAAATTCATCTGGAAGAACAAAAGATCAAGAATATCAATGGAATTAATGAAAAAAAATACAGAGTATGGTAGCTTAGCAGTACCAAACCTAAAACTATATTATAAAGAGCAGTCATCAAAACCATTTGGTAATAACTAAGAAGTACAGTGGTGGATTAGTGGGAATAGATTAAATACACATACCAGAATAGATTAAATTAGATTTAATAGGCATAACACAATAATAAAGTTCTATAGTAATTATTTGACAAATCCCCAATCTTTAGCCTCTGGAATAAGAACTCAATATTTGACAAAAATTGAAGAAGAAACTGGAAAATTATATGTCAGAAACTTGATATATACCTACATCTCATAACCACTTCCAAAATTAGGACAAAATGGGTACATGATTTGTGCATAAAGGATGGTACTATAAACAAATTAGGAGAGCAAGGGATAATATACTTATCAGATTTTTGGAAGGGGAGTAATATATGACCAAAGAAGAACTAGAGAACATTGTGAAAAGGCAAAATGGACAATTCTGATTACAGATGATTACATTAAATTAAAAAGGTTTTGCACAACCAAAACCAACAGAATATAAGTAATTCCCCAATTGATAAATGGTCAAAGTATAAGAACAATTTTCAAGCAGAATTTTTCCCCCCCCTGAGGCTGGGGTTAAGTGACTTGCCCAGGGTCACATAGCTAGGAGTCTCTAAGACCACATTTGAACTTGGGTCCTCCTGAATTCAGGGCTGGTGCTCTATCCACTGCGCCACCTAGCTGCCCCTTGAGTGGAAAAATTAAAGCCATCTATAGTCATATGAAAAAAATGCTCTAAATTACTATTGATTAGAGAAATGTAAATTAAACCAACTCTGAGGTCCCACCTCACACTTCTCAGATTGGCTAAGACAGGAAAAGATAATGATAAATGTTGGAGGAGATGTGGGAAAACTGGGACACTAATGCATTGTCGTGAAATGATCCAACCATTCTAGAGAACTATCTAGAACTATGGCCAAAGGACTATAAAACTGTGCATACTCTTTGCCCCAACAATGCCCCTACTGGTCTATATCCCACGGAAATCATAAAGGAGGGAAAAGAACCCACATGTGCAAAAATATTTGTAGCAGCTCTTTTTGTGATAACAAAAAAAAAAAATGGAAAATGAATACATACCCATCAACTGGAGAATGGCAGAATAAAATGTGCTATATGAAGGTTATGGAATATTATTGTTCTATGTAATTTATGAACAAGCTGATTTTAGAAAGGCCTGAAAAGATTTATAAAAACTTATGCTGAGCAAAAATAAGCAGAACCAGGAATACATTGTACACAATAACAGCAAGAATGTGCAATGACCAACTATAAAAAAACTTTGTTCTTCTCAGTAGTTCAGTGAGCCAAATCAATCCCAACAGATTTTGGACAGAAAATGCCATCTGCATCCAAAAAAAAAAAAACTAAGGAAACTAAATGTGAATCAACACATGCTGTGTTCACTTCTCTTTGATGTTTTTTCCCCTCTCCCATGGTTTTTACTTTTTGTTCTGATTTTTCTCTCCCAATATGATTCATAAAAAAATGTATATTAAAATAAGAATTTTTTTTACATTTTAAATACAAAAAAAAAAAAAAACAAAAACAAAAAAAGATTACTTTAATACCTATGTATAGATTGGGAAAAAATAGTGAGATTTCAGAAAAAGATTAAATAAATTAATTAATATTAAAGAAACAAATCTATTAAACAAATTTATTGGTAGTTGTATTAAAATTGTTAAATAAATAATAACTAATATTTAAGTTTAATAAATATATATCAAAATACATGTTTATATTACATACATACTCTAGCAAAAGTTTCCTAGATTAAATCTAGGTCTGAATGGTCAGGAGAAATAAGACAATGCATTTAGGTGGGGAGAAGCAATACTTTGCATGAACTCTTAGGTACAGTATCTGAAGATGAAACACAGCCACGAATCTCTAGAAAGCATCAACAAAAATGTAATTTGTCATGCTTCAGTAAGGAATGGATTGGTTCATTTGGTGCTAAAAAAAAAAAAAAGATTTTAAGAGGAACAAAGGGCACAGAGGAGTAGGAGAAGAGGAGGCAGTCCTGCAAATGTCAGATACCCTTCGAATTAATTGGCCACAGCTGCAGAGGCAAGGCTTTTCTTTGTGTGTGTTCATGCCAGGGGGTTACTGTTGACTGGCTTTGGAGCCATTCACACATGTCTTATCATAAATTTTATCATCTTCCAGCATTGACCAAAAGAATGTAGTAGATAGACATGATCTCTGCTCTTTACCATACTGCAGTATGTAAATGTTATGCCACAAACTTACTAATTAAATCTGAATTTTGTTCAGTTAGTGTTGGCAGGTGTCTAGATCTATAAGACATGCAGATGTAAAAGATGTAGGTTCTAGGGAATTTGTGCATTGCTTGGTGGCCTTGGGGTGCTGTCATGCAGCTTGCCTCTATTCCTTCATTTGTTTAAAAGAAAAAAGGAAGGAAGGAAGGAAGGAAGGAAGGAAGGAAGGAAGGAAGGAAGGAAGGAAGGAAGGAAGGAAGGAAGGAAGGAAGGAAGGAAGGAAGGAAGGAAGGAAGGAAGGAAGGAAGGAAGGAAGGAAGGAAGGAAGGAAAGAAGGAAGAAAGAAAGAAAGAAAGAAAGAAAGAAAGAAAGAAAGAAAGAAAGAAAGA
Organism: Sminthopsis crassicaudata; assembly: GCF_048593235.1. Taxonomy (NCBI): domain Eukaryota; kingdom Metazoa; phylum Chordata; class Mammalia; order Dasyuromorphia; family Dasyuridae; genus Sminthopsis; species Sminthopsis crassicaudata. The sequence continues at coordinate 133,235,733 of NC_133617.1, read as the reverse complement.
AAGAAAGAAAGAAAGAAAGAAAGAAAGAAAGAAAGAAAGAAAGAAAGAAAGAAAGAAAGAAAGAAAGAAAGAAAGAAAGAAAGAAAGAAAGAAAGAAAGAAAGAATTCAGGAGGGAGTAACTTTATGACTTTTGGGGTATGTCCAGCTGTAACACTGTGTGATTCTAATGTTTATAAGACAGGTGGATTTCATTAATCATTGTATGCAAGGGGATTAATTTAGGTCTTGATTTGGGAAAAGATACCTTTATAAATAAGGCCTAAAATAGCATTTGCCTTTTAGGCTGACTTATCACATTGCAAAAATATATCTAAATTACTGTCTGCTCTCTCTCCCATTTTGACACAGCTCCTTTTCAGTGCTTCCTTTCATTAAATGTTTTTGTTCCTAATCCTTCCTTTTGCCAAAATGTACCAGTTCCAAGTTGGACCTGCTCATTTCCTTTCCATAATTCTAACCTTCTTGATCTTTCATCATTACTTGTTCTTTTTCCTTGATGTTTCCTGAAGCTCCCAATTTAGTAGCCATTTAACTTTTAAGGAACTGATTTTATAAGAAATAAATCTTAGTAGGAAGAAGAATGTTCTAGTACCAAATGTAGTCTTTTATTTGGTTTGGTTACTCCAGACTAGCATTACTAAAGGCAGCAGAATGAGAACAAGTTAAAAATAGGTACTTCTTGGAAATAAATCGGAAGGAAGGAAGAAAGAAAAAAAGGAAGGAAAAGAGGAAGGAATGGAGGGAGGGAGGGAGGGAGGGAGGCAGAGTAAAAGGATGAAAGAATCATAAATTCAAATTAGACTTCAGACACTAGCTGTGAAACTGTAAATCTCTTAACCCTGTTTTGGTATGTTCCTCATTTATTTAAAAAAAAAATGTCCTGGAAAAGGACATGAAAAATGAGTTCAGTATCCTTGCCAAGAAAACCTAAAGATGGGATCATGAAGAGGCAGATATGACTGAAATGCCTGAATATAAACATAGTTGAAGAAACTGAGGCAGATAAAAGAAATTTGCCCAGGGTTACATAGTTAGTGTTTAAGGGTGTATTTGAACTCAGAACTTCCTAACTCCAGGTTCAGCATTCTGAAGACTGAGCATCCTAGCTGCTAACTAGCTACCACAGTAAAAGTTCAACATGGTAAAAAAGATAGAATTATGTTTTCTATATTTAAACTTCTCTAAGAGAGCAAGTTATATTCTTTTGAAAACTCTGTGATTATTCCTTAAGGATTATTTAATCATTTATAAATACACACACACACACACACACACACACACACACACACACACACACCACCCAAGACTGAAGGGTCAATTAGGAAGGCAGATTCATTAGAACTATTCTTGGCTTTTCTCACTATTAGAGGATAGAAGACAGAACAATGGGTACACATTGCAAAGAATCAAATATAAGCCTAATGTAAGGAAATGGCATCCTAATAATGAACTATCCAAAAGAGGAATAGTGTTGGGGAGGGATGTTAGGACTCCCCCTCATTCAGGAATATTCAAGTAAAGACTAGATGACTACTTGTCAGAAATGGAGTTGAGAGAATTATTAAGATAGAATTAGACTAGATTGGAGTCTAGATTGGATGGAGATTAGAATTGGGAAGTCCCTCACATTTCTAAAATTTTATGATACAGTGACTATAGAATGACTTGGAAGCATGTATATGCTTAAATCTTTGCCAGTGAAATGTCACTTCTTATATTTGGTGTTTCAAAAAAATTCTGATAAAATTCTGATTTATGGCTAATTATGTTATGTATCTGTAGTAGAAACTTGGGGAGAAAACTGACTTTTTTGAGATGTTATAGACTAATTATGAAAGCAAACTAGGAAACTCTTTGAGTCATTTAATTCAATAAAAACATCGAAAATCCTAAAACATGCTTTTCATGTTCTAGTCATTTGTTCTAAAATGTAGTGGTTTGCAAAATTGAGCTACAGTGGTAAGATACTGATTCCCTAGAAAAGAATTTACAGCATAATTAATATTAATCAGATTATTTGAAAGTAGTGATGACTGCATACCAGTATAGACTAATTAGGAATAGATCATATCAAACTAATCTAATTTCCTTTAAAAAAAAAAAAAACCCTTCAATCCATCCTCTATAACACCACTTTTAGCTATTCTCCTCAAAAAAATAACTTTAGGTTTTTCTTCTGTACAAAAAACTTCAATGGCTTTTTTGCAACCTAAATACTAGTACACAAATTCTTTAGAGAGGTGTTATCAAACTTTTTTTTCAGCCTTATTTCCTATTACTCACATTTACCCATATGCTTTAGCCAAACCTCAACTCAAATGCCATACTTAATCTGGAATGACATTCAGGAAGGCCTGAGTTCAAATCCCTTCTCAGATATTTGCTGGCCTATGACCCTGACCAAATCACTTAATCCCTTTTAGTTTCAGTTTCCTTCTCTATAAAATCAGAAGGCTGGATTCCATGATCTCTAAAATCTCTTCCAGATCTAAATCTAGAATCCTCTGATCTCTCTTTGGCCCTCTGGCTAGTAGCAACATTCTCACTCAAAACTTAGTTCTGTTCCATAATTCTTTGATGAACTTATATTGTGATATTATATATTATAGCAATCTGTGTTGATAATTTATTCTCCTATTTATTATGTTCATTCAACTGTAACTTCCTGGAAAGCCAAGAATTATCTCAGCTTGGTATTTTCCTAATCACCTAACAGTACCTGTGTATACAGAAAAACCTTAATGCATGAATCTTAGTTTATTAGTCACTATATCCTCAACATTCCCTTGTGCTTTCCTTTGTTCACACTGCTGTCCCAATCACTGCTGTCCTGAATCTGTCTAAAATCTTACTTACTTTTTAAGATTTTCCTCAGATAGTAAACCTTTCATAAAGCCATTTCTGGACTTGGGTAAGAGAACTTTTACCTTATCTTGCCTCAAACTAGGTCTCCATCTCACTTCTTAACCATTTCCAAACCGTGTTGTTGTACTTATTCCTGCTCTCCTCTGTCACTTCTACCTCTCCTTCATGTCTTGTTCACCCCCATTAAAATGTAAGCTCTTTGAAAGAAGGGAGTATCTTTTTTCTTTTTTTTTATTTAGAATTTTTTCCCACAGGATATATGCATGAGTATTTTTTTTATAATATTATGCCTTGTATTCATTTTTCCAAATTATCCCTCCTCCCTCCATTCCCTCCCCCCAATGACAGGCAATCCCATACATTTTACATGTGTTACAATATAACCTAGATACAATATATGTGTGTAAATACCATTTTCTTGTTGCACATTAAGTATTAGATTCCGAAGGTATAAGTAACCTGGGTAGATAGACAGTAGTGCTAACAATTTACATTCACTTCCCAGTGTTCCTTCTCTGGGTGTAGTTATTTCTGTCCATCATTGATCAACTGGAAGTGAGTTGGATCTTCTTTATGTTGAAGATATCCACGGGAATATCTTTTTTCAGCACAGTGGTTAGCATATAGTAAGTGTTTAATAAATGCTTGTTAATTTATGAGTTGTGAGCCTTAAGATCAGAAGATAGCATTTTTTTATCTAAAAGGATAATGAGATATCCAGGACAGCCATGGGGCTTTGAGTGGTAAAAGAAGATAAAAGAAGAAAGTAGGAAGAAATTGTACATGTGAAAATTTCTCCTTTATTCTTCCTGGAATGAAATGATTCTTTCTTTTACCTGAAAGAAAAAAATGTTTAGACTGCCTTATCTTATAATCCTAAACATAGTAACAGCAAATGGATCATTCCAAGCTTTCTTCAAATAATATTTCAGATTGGGAAGAGATATTTATGGGCTAAGGCTATTTTAATTTTTTTTTTTGTGATTTTACCTATATCTGAAGTCCAGACAAATTAGCATGGAGGCCCAGTGACTGATAAAGCAGAGTTTGTCAGGATCAACTAGCAAATGGAATAGCCTAAATTCAAAAGTAATTTGGCAGCAGACACATTTGGAATGCCTATATGTGTAGCAGAGTCTGGCTGGAAGAAGATTCTTGAGCATATTTATTTTTGTTGTTCACCTTCAAAAAGTAATTTCAAGAAATATAGCAGCCAAATCTTACATAAACATGAGACTCTGATAGATAACTAAAAATTCACATTACATAGCTTTTGAAGAGGAAAAAATAATTTTATAATCTATTTTTTCAAAATTTTTGTGAAAATCATTTACATATGCATAGAATTAAAATTATTATTTTATCTTAACTCCAATAAATTTGCAGAATGAGTTAATATTTCTTTGTATGTTTTTTTCCTCTTCCCTTCCCATAAAATAAAATTATGGTAGCTTTACTGCATATAAATAGATTCAGATTAAATAAATTAGTTTTCAGATATATCATGCTGCTAGTAATAACCAGAGACCAATATTACTGCAATTTCTTATAGTTTGGCTTCAGGCCGAGGGTCATAGAATACACTATAAGGAATCCAATAGAACTTAGCCCTGTAAATCATAAGAACTTGCCCTTTTAACTAATCTGTACCAAAACCTGAGAGGTTTCATATATCATGGGACCCCTTTTTGTTCTTTTCTGTCAGCTAATCAATCTGTAAGTATTTCATAAGTGTTCCAGGCACTGTGTTAAGCCTTGGAGATACAAACAGAGGCAAAAATATGGTCCCTGAGTTCACATTCTAGTGAGAAACACAACATGCAAATGATTGGATGTATAAATTACATCTGTGTTACATCTGTGTTAGACCAGAAAGGGCCTCCTATAAGAGTTAGGATTTGAGCTGACTCTGAAAGAAGCCTGGACTCTTTTTCTATTACAGCATATTTTCCCTCCAGACAACTCCTTTCTCCTGATGTGGATAGCAGAAAGCATCCCTGCTTTCTTATTTGTGCCTCAGAAGTCAAAGATCCAATTTCCATTATAATTTTCCTTGGTTTCTTTACAGGAAGAGGTTACTGTAGAGAGATTTGCTAAATTACTGAACCAGTGAGAGAAATTCTCCAGTGTCCCTTCTCCAAGGGCCAAAGCTTCATCTTAAAAGCTTTTGTAACTGACTCTGATTCTTCCCTGTTTCCAAGATGGCTCAGTAGATGGGCTTAAGGATTGTATAGCCACAAACTTTATCCCTCTTTACCTTGCACAGACATTTTGAAGTCCATCAGGACTGGCCTTCAGAGAGCAGCCAAACAACCCCATACTTCAAGCCTTTATAGCTTGCTTTATATTTTGTTATACATCTTGCTATATCAGAATTTTTGCTGAACTAGCATAGAGATGAAGGACCCAGGATTATCATTTTACCCATAGTGAAGCCCCAGAGTAGGGTTTTAGTGAAGAACACATGAACTGGAAAAAAAATAATACCTATTTCTTATTATTGTACAGTCCAAATTGGAAATGATTCAAAACATATTTAGTACAAAATAAGAAAAACTTTTCTCTAGTTTGTTATTGTTTTGTGGTCTTAAGTTCTGAATTCAAATCCCATTCTGATTACTTACTAACTACAGGATCATGGGCAAATAAGTCACTCTTTGAAAATGTTTCTTTACTTATAAAATAGAAATAAGGATAACTTGGACAGCCTATCTCAGATCAGTAAGAGAATCATCCTTGCCTCATCTGTAAATTTTAAGACTTGTTCAAGTCATTGATAAAATGTTATTGGATCTACCCCTCTCCATCTTCTCTACAGAATAATATGAGATTCTTATCAAAAACTTTACTAAAACATAGGTAAACTATACTGACAGGACTCCCCCATCTACTCCAGCTAAGTGGCAGATGAATAGAGTTGTAGAACTGGATCCAAGAAGATCAAATCCAACCTCAAACATTTATTAGTTGTTTTGCCTGCAATGAATCATTTAACCCTTGTTGGCCTCAATTTACTCTGTAAAATGGAAATGATAATACTAGTACCTTTACTCTTGTACCATAGTACTACTACTCTAATGGGTTGTTGTGAGGATCAAATGGGATAATATTTATAAAGCAGTTTGCAGACTTTAAAGCACTATATGAATGCTTGTTATTACTATAATCATTACCATCATCATTAATTCTAGACTACTAGTTTGTGGAGTGTACTCTTTCCTTTTTTGAGTATCTGGACAACATCTGCCTTCCTCCAATCTATAACATGCGTTCTTATTTAAGATTATTTAACATTATGCAAACACAAAAGAGAGAACTTTATAGCAATTGCTAGTCTGGTATAAATTTGTAATTGCATTAAGATTGAAAAGCTGCTATCTGTGATTCTAGTGTATTTATTTCTGTAATCACAGGCTAATTTCTCCTGCTGGAACATTCATCAGTTGAGTAATAGTACAGAATAATAATAGTATAGAATATCCCACATGAGTCTTACATGGGTTTGCAGATGCTCGGGAAAGCAGAATTGTGACCTTTGCCAAATCACATTCTTAAATGCACATATTGTTTTTGCCTCCATGGTTTAGAAAAGGGGAACAAAAGCTATTGCTTTTATCACTCAATTATTTGGCTTTATTTTTAATGTGGTTTCCAAAGCAGAAGAAAGAAAGGGTCATTTCTGTGTTTTCCACTCTCATGATGGACAGCATCTCTGTTAAAGGCTGATAAGCAAAGTGAAACAGATCTGTGCAAGACATGGATAATGAGGAAGTGGTTCCTTAGCAACAGTCACTATGTGAAACTCTCAGTCTTTCTTTACCTTTTATATGACTATGCGATAGAGATTCTGATCACACTGAAAGGTGAAACAAGGAGGAAAAGATTTTAATATTTTTATTTTCTCTACTTTTAGAAGGTAAAGGTTAAAGCTATTAGCATAGTAATGCTTTCTTAAGGTATATTTAATTTGACTTCAATGAATGAGATCAATCAATGATAAGCATATATACACATATCGAGAGAAGGTCCTAGGATGAGTCTAGGAAGAACTCAGAACTATTCTTCTATTGACTGTAAATCTTTCTTATTCTTTGAAAATTATATGCTCCTTTTTGAAGTTCCCAACTAATACTGATTTCTAACTTGCTGACCTCTTTTCCTGAGAATATTACTATTAAATTCATGTTGTTGAAATATAGACATACACTATTGAAAGGAGGTTGTAGAATATCTTTGTAGATTTTTCAGAAGTGGATCTAGGGCCATCTTGAGGTCACTCAAGATTAGTCCTACTTGGGGACAATTGTCCTGTTAGCTGACCTCTCAAAATCCTTCGGGTGTCAAAAGGTTAGAAGGATTTAAACATATGATTCTATGGTTATACCAGAAAACAGAATCACCAAATGGTATGTTCTTACAGTCATATATTTTAAGGATTCTTTTATTTCCCTGTTAATATTTTGACTAGATGGTTAGAGTTTATAATATATATTAGCTAGCAATTACATAATGCTTTAAGGTTTCCAGAAAATTTTATAAAGATTACCTCATTTGATCCTTTTAACAACCCTGGCAAGTATTGTTATCCTCATTTTACAGATGAGGAAATTGAAACATACTAAGTTAAGTGACTTTTCTCAGGTATTTCTCTGCAAAAGAAAACATTCCCTCTTGGTATTTTAGTCTCCAAGGTAATAATATAGTCTTACTATCAGTACTGAAAATTCAAATCTAATTAGGGATAATTTATGCACACAGTATCACACCATGTTAGACCTAAAAACACTGCCGATATAATTTTATCCATTTTCTATGTTTATTGAGATAAAAGGCAGAACTGATTTCCTGGTGATAGGGAATCCCTGAGCTAGTAAAGTCTCTTTACTGATATAAGTTAACTACTCCACTGGAACTCACAGTTTTAAAGCGCTACCAAGTTTAGAGCAGAGAAGTTAAGTAATTGACCAATGTGATGTATCATTCTGGATACTGGCAGAGGTTCTCCTTGCTTCAAAACTAATTCTCCAAACACTGCTATAATACTTCTTATAGGTTTATAGATGATAATCATGATGATTTTGATAACTATCACTTGTTATAATGCTTTGCCACTTTTAACAAACTGTTATTTAAATGATTGCATTTAATTCTCAACAATAACCCATTACCCTAACCACAAGCATTCCTATGAGCATTATGCAGAAGAATAATAAATCACACAATCAGGAAAGCTCATCTTATGTGTGATCCTAGACAAGTCACTTACCCTGTTTACTTCAATTTCCTCATTAGTAAAAGGAGCTGGAGAAGAAAATGGCAAACCATTCCAATATCTTGGGTTACTCAAATGGAGTTACAAAGTGAAAAAAGCAACAGCAGTGTTCACTTAATGCTGAAGGCTTATGCATCTCATGACCTTCTCTTGTCTAACATTGTCTTCCATTTATCTAAACTTAATAAAACTCTATGGATGTATCTTTGCAGCAAACACTAGCATTTAATAGACTTTGTAATTATAAGAATAGTTGGACAAGAAGTGAAAGTGACAAAAGTAATGTGTGGAGCAAAGTATTGGACTGATCATAGACTTATCCTCTCCAACCTAAATTCAACAGAAGTGGAGGATCCAAGACAAAATCACTATAAGAATAAATGTCAACAGATTAGTGTACTTCTTTAAGCCAATATAAATTGTTCCTAGAGTCAGGAATTATATGAGCAAAATTACAAAACACTTGCCACAAAAATAAAGTCAGATTTAAATAATTGGAAAGACATTCAGTGCTCTTGGATAGGCCGAGCGAATATAATCAAGATGACAATACTCCCTAAACTAATCTATTTATTTAGTGCTATACCAATCAGACTTCCAAGAAACTATTTTAAGGACCTAGAAAAAATAACAACAGAATTCATATGGAAGAACAAAAGGTCGAGAATTTCAAGGGAATTAATGAAAAAACCATCAAATGAAGGTGGTCTAGCTGTACCTGATCTAAAACTATATTATAAAGCAGCAGTCACCAAAACCATTTGGTATTGGCTAAGAAATAGACTAGTTGATCAGTGGAATAGGTTAGGTTCACAAGGCAAGATAGTGAATAAAAATAGCAATTTAGTGTTTGACAAACCCAGAGATCCCAGCTTTTGGGATAATAATTCATTATTTGACAAAAACTACTGGGAAAACTGGAAATTAGCATGGCAGAAATTAGGCATGGACCCACACTTAACACCACATACCAAAATAAGATCAAAATTGGTCCATGATTTAGGCATAAAGAACAAAATCATAAATAAATTATAAACATAGGATAATTTACCTCTCAGACTTGTGGAGGAGGAAGGAATTTATGTCCAAGGGAGAACTAGAGATCATTATTGATCACAAAATAGAAAATTTTGATTAGGCCAAATTAAAAATCTTTTGTACAAACAAAACTAATGCAAACAAGATTAGAAGGGAAGTAACAAACTGGGAAAATATTTTTACAGTTAAAGGTTCTGATAAAGGCCTTATTTCCAAAATATCTAGAGAACTGACTCTAATTTATAAGAAATCAAGCCATTCTCCAATTGATAAATGGTCAAAGGATATGAACAATTTTCAGATGATGAAATTGAAACTATTTCCACTCATATGAAAGAGTGTTCCAAATCACTATTGATCAGAGAAATGCAAATTAAGACAACTCTGAGATACCACTATACACCTGTCAGATTGGCTAAGATGACAGGAACTAATAACGATGATTGTTGGAGGGGCTGTGGGAAAACTGGGACACTGATGCATTGTTGGTGGAGTTGTGAAAGAATCCAACCATTCTGGAGAGCAATCTGGAATTATGCCCAAAAAGTTACCAAAATGTGCATACCCTTTGACCCAGAGTGCTACTACTGGGCTTATATCCCAAAGAAATACTAAAGAAGGGAAAGGGACCTGTATGTGCCAAAATGTTTGTGGCAGCTCTTTTTGTAGTGGCTAGAAACTGGAAAATGAATGGATGTCCATCAATTGGAGAATGGTTGGGTAAATTATGGTGTGTGAATGTTATGGAAAATTATTGTTCTATAAGAAATGACCAGCAGGATGAATAGAGAGGCTTAGAGAGACTTACATGAATTGATGCTGAGTGAAATGAGCAGAACCAGGAGATCATTATACACTTCAACAACAATACTGTATGAGGATGTATTCTGATGGAAGTGGATATCTTCAACAAAGAGAAATTCTAATTCAGTTCCAATTGATGGACAGAATCAGCTATACCCAGAGAAGGAACACTGGGAAATGAGTGTAAACTGTTTGCATTTTTGTTTTTCTTCCCAGGTTATTTTTATCTTCTGAATCCAATTATTCCTGTGCAACAAGAAATTCGGTTCTGCACACATATATTGTATCTAGGATATACTATAACATATTTAACATGTATGGAACTGCCTGCCATCTAGAGGAGGGGATGGAGGGAAGGAGGGGAAAATTCAAAATAGAAGTGAGTGCAAGGGATAATGTTGTAAAAAATTATCCGTGCATATGTGCTGTCAAAAAAAAGTTATAATTATAAAATTAATTTTAAAAAATAAAGTTTAAAAAAAAGAACAGAGAAGCTAAAAAATAAAAATAAAAAAAAATTGTTTCTAACTTGGAGGAAAAGTTGAGCCAGCACACAGTTGGCAAAAGTGGAATAGAAAAAGAATACAGCACTGCATTTGCTTATCTGGGTCAGAACAATCAAAAACATCAAGACTGGTTTGACAAAAACTATGAGGAAATTCAGAAGCTGCTAAATAAAAAACAAGAATTCTACAGGGTTTATCATTTGAATAATGCATCCATCTCTAAGAAGGCAGCATTTAATTCCATCAAAAGTAAAGTACAAATGAAGTTTAGATGCGGGATTCTTGGTTCAGTAAGAAGACAGATTAAATTCAATTTCATGTTGATAGTAATAATTCAAAACACTTTTATGATACCCTGAAAGGCTATTTATGGCCCCAAAGATCCATGGTGCATCTCAACTACTCAGTCCTGATGGAAACACATTGTTAAGGACATGATCCTGTAGAGATGGGCTCAACACTTCCATGGTGTTTTCAACAGACCATTATCAATCAATGTTGAAACTATTGATCATTTACCTCAGGTTGAAATCAGTCCCTCTCCACAAATTTCCAATGAAGAAGTTTTGAATGCTATTAGGCTTCTCTTCTGTGACATAGTACCCAGAGCTGATTTTTTTTTTTACAACTTAGCTTTGCAAGGTAGGGAAGAGGGTCCATTGTTCATACAAAAACTGACTGAAATTTGCCAGGTTATTTGTCAAGAGGAGATTATATCCCAGGAGTTCACAAGGAGGCCTTCATTTTCCATCTCTATAAAGATAAAGGAAATAGATTGTCCTGTGACAATCACAAAGGATGATCTCTTTTGCTGGCAACAAATTGATAGAATCCTTATTTGGCTCCCCAGAGAAGTTCAGCAGTATTGTATGTCGATTTCATGATGGCATTCTTGTCCAGATTCTGGATAATGGATGATGCTCTCATGCTTTTCCAGTCAACAATGGAGTGAAACAAGCTTGCTCCTTTGCTTTTTAGTATATATTTTTGCAGCCACATTGTCAAATACTTTCAATGAGAATGAATACAGCATCATGATCAGCTACCATTCTGATGATAAATTCTTCAACTTGAAAAGGCTACAAGCCAAAACTAAAATGGAGGGAGTATAAGTATGTGATTTTTTGTTTGCAGATGATTGTGCACTCAATGCTGTCTCTGAAGCTGAGATGCCATAAAGTATGGATCAATTCTTTGATACTTGTGCTAATTTTGGCCTAATAACACCAAAAAGACATAGATTCTTCATCATCCACAACCCTACCACCCATATGTGGAACCATCAGTAACAGCAAATGGAAAAGTTTTGAATACTATGGATAAGTTCACTAATCTTGGCAGTATATTTTCCAGGAATGTACACATTGATAATGAGACTGACACATGCATTGCCAGAGCTAGCTCAGTATTTGGGAAGATCTCAAGGAAAATATGGGAAAGAAGAAATATTAGACTGACTACAAAACTGAAAGTTTTCAGAGTCATTGTGCTGATCTGTGTATTCCTGTGAAATCTGGATAGTTAACCAGCACCATGATAGGAAGCTGAATTGCTTCCATTTGAATTGTCTTAGAAAGATTCTGAAGATCTCTTGGAAGTACAAGATTTCAGACACTGAGGTTCTTTCTCAAATTAAACTGCCAAGCATTCAAACTCTACTTCAGAGAGTACAACTCCAATGGGCTGCTCATGTTGTTTGAATGCCAAATGTACACTTGCCAAAGTGTACTCATATAAGACAAATGCTCATATAGTGATCAGGAAAAGCAATACAAGGACACTCTCAAGGTTTCTCTTAAGAACTTTGGAATTCCAACAATACTATATGATGATCAATTCTGATGGATGTGGCCTCTTCAACAATGAGATGAACCACATCAGTTCTAATAGAGCAGTAATGAGCTGAACCAGCTACAGCCAGCAAAAAAACTCTGGGAGATGACTATGAACCACTACATAAAATTCCCAATCCCTCTATTTTTGTCCACCTGCATTTCTGATTTCCTTCACAGGCTAATTGTACACTATTTCAAAGTTCTATTCTTTTTGTACAGCAAAATAACTGTATGGACATTTATACACATGTTGTATTTAACTTATACTTTAACATATTTAATATGTATTGGTCAATCTGCCATAAGGGGGAAGGGGCGAGGGGAAGGAGGGGAAAAGTTGGAACAAAAGGTTTTGCAGTCATCAATGCTGAAAAATTACCCAGACATATACCTTGTAAATAAAAAGCTATAATAAAAAAAGAGAGGAAAAAAAAGAATCTTGGAATTCACTATGTGATGTGGGAGATACCCAGCTTCGGCCTGCCATCAGAAAAGGTAATGTACTCTATGAGCAAAGCAATTTGAAGTAGTTCAAAAGAAACATGAGATGAATACATTTAAAGAATCCACCTCAAGTGTTCACATGGACTATTTATACCTGATCTGTGTAAAGCATTCTGAGCTCGTTTTGTAGCTAACTAGCCACAGTCATATACAGTATAACTTGGCTTTAACATAGTGATGTCATTTTGATCCACTTTGAGAACAAAAGATAGGAACCAACCCACCAGCTATGTAGTAACAGGAAAACCACTTAATCTTTTTTTAGCTTAAATGTTATCATCTATAAAATGGGAATCAAAGTAGCACTTATCTCCCAAGTGTGTTATAAGAATAAAATTAGTAATATAGGGTATCCCAAGAATCTTAGTACACTTTTAAGTTATTAAAATTCAAATAAGGCTTTAGGAGCATTCTGTGCATGTAAAATAGCTTTGCAAACTTTAAAACACTATTTGAATTATAGTAATAATCACAATGGTAAATCCTATTCTACCACTGACGACTTTGGATAAATCATAGCCTTGTGTCAAATAATTGTGTCAAATAAATCAGTACTGTGAATTTTTCTGGCTTGAATAAAGTCATTTTTATAACTAGAAACCACAAGGAAAGAACCAAGGCATGCAACAGATCAACAAATTGAGCAGGACTTTTTTAATGTCTTGCCTAGAGGAAACTTTCTTTATCTTTGAAACCTGTTTTCCCATGTTTCTTCAAGATAACAAGATATAATGCAACCACAGGTTTATAAAGTTCAATAAAATAAGGGGGAAAGAAGGGAAATATACATATATTATAGGCACTGTGCTAAGTGCATTATAATTAATATATCATTTGATCCTAACAACAACTCTTTGACTAAACAAGAACAATCTTTAAGTAGAGGTCATTTGCTGTCCAACTTAATCATCCTTCTCCCTATCAGTTTTAACCTTGAACTGCTATCAGTCTGTAGGCTGTATCAGTCAATTGTATAGGAATTCTTAATCTGGGATCTATGGACTTGATTTTTAAAAAAATGATTTGATAACTATATTTCAATGTAATTGGTTTTCTTTGTAATCTATTTTTATTTTTATTTTATGATATACATTTTATGCATCTAAAAGCATTATTTTGAGAAGAGGTCAATAGGCTTTACCAAATTGCCTAAAGGTCCTATGACACTCAAGAAAAATGGAACAGCCACTCATATATACTCTGTTCCAAATAATTAAAATTACTTGAGGACAACCAACCAAATAATATCTGAATCTTTAGGAATATATTGAGAATATTCACAATTAATCTGTTGCTTATAGTGATTATAATATGATAACAATATATTGTATATAATATGATAATACAATAATTACTAATAATCACATTTGATATAATATGATAATTAACATAATATAATATTAATATAATAAGTGGCCTATTAAACGGCCACCTGGGAAAATAGGCAGTAATGATTACAATGTAAAATGTGAATTGCCTCATCCTGTAGGGAATCTGAGCACATTGATTAGAATACACTTCTGGAAGCAAAGGAAATTCTGGTACAATAAAATTGACAGAAAATCTAAGTGCTGACTAAAAACAATAACAACACGGATATCATTAGGGAGGGGCATGGGGAACAAAATCCTTCATCTGATGCTGTTTCATCTGGGAATTCTAGGGCATCTTGGTCTCTCAAGTCTAAGCACTGCTTGCAGGTATTAATTCTATTCTAGTCAAACCAGACATTCAATTGTGCTCCTGCTTTAGAGACTTCAACATCTTTATTTCAAATGTTCATTTGATGAAATCTTTTTCTGAATCATTTACAAATTGTTCAACAAAGCCTTCCCTGAACCACCTTTATTCTTTTCCAAGGTAGGAACTTTGTCATAAAATCCTCTTTGCTCCAAGTATATTCTAAATTGTATTATGTTTATTTATGAGAAAAGTCAGAATGGCTATGGAGGCACTGGGTGGTCAGAGATCTGGGCCTACAATCAGGAAGACCTGAGTTGAAATTAAACCTGAAACACTTACAGGTTATGTGACATGGGACAAGTCATTTAATTTTGCATTAGTTTCTTCATCTCCAAATAATAACCCCTCCCTTCCAGGATTGTTGTGAGGATCAAATGAGACAACATTTGGAAAGCACTTAGCACAGTTCTGCCACATAGAAGGCTCTTAAACATACTTTATCTGGAAGACTTTCGGAAGACTCATCTTCCTGAGTCCAAATCTAGTCACAAACTCTTACTAAATCATAGACACTAGCTAAATATGTGATCCTAGGCAAGTCTTAACTTTATTTGTCTGTTTTCTCATCTATAAAATGAGCTGAAGAAGGAAATGGTATTTCATTCCAATATCTCTATCAAGAAAATTCTAAGTGCTACCTAGTTGATATGCATGTGTGTGTGTTTTTGCATATACATACACAATATCATATGTACATATACATATATAAATACATAATTTTATATATATATATATGTATATATATATATATATATATATATACATATAAACTCCCTCCCTCCTATTCTAGAATTAAGTCTTGAGAACAGGAACCATAAGTCTTCTATCTTTGTATCTCTATCTAGCCAATTCCTCGTGCATACATACTGTAGTAGATACTTAGTAAAATATTGATTTAACTTCTGATGAAAGGTAATCTTACCTCCAGTAAGGGATAGAAGATAGGAATTCATATCCTTCTCTTACAATGCTAAATTTACTTTATTCTGTCTTAGATTATATAACTATGTAATATACAGGTCTCTACCAAATACTAACCATACCTCCATCATGTTGCAGAACAAGATGGTACAGTCACAATTCTCACAAACCTACTAGTTCTATATGTGAAAAGAGTTCAATAATAAGTTTCCTATGTAGAAGAGTGCTTCATTTAATCCAATGGCAGGACTCCCACTTATTTCAACCATGTATTCACCTCATGCAATTCAGAACATTGGATAAGAACCTAGAAATAAATGGAAAAAAAATCTCTAAGCAATATGGAAAACTACTTTTCCAAGGTCCATGTACTTTAACTCTACAGAACGAAAGTTGTCACCCCTAGCCCAAACATATTAATTTGGTATGTGTTTAAATTTAAAATTAGTCAAAACTGAACACTGTATTTGTAATGGCTAAGCATGGGCCCAATGAAGATATGAGAAAATATGCTTCCTTTCCTTCTTTGCAAAAGTGGGAGACTCAAGTATTGAAGATTACATTTCCTGTCAGATTTGGTTGATATGTTGACTAGTTTTATTCAGCTGTATTTGGAAACCAAGGTTATTTAAAGCAAAACATATTAAATATTTTAACTAAAAAATAAAAATTAATTTACTAAAGTTACCAAATTCCCCTATCCCATTTTCTCTGACAATCTTCAGTCCTGTTATCCAGTGGCATATTGAAATCAGCATGTGGACTTCTGAGAAGACTCAGTACATCAGTGAGAAAGACATCTGAGCTGACAGTGAAGGAAGATACAAGGAATACTAATGAGAAAAGCACAGCAGTCTAGGTCATTTAATGTAGGGAGCAACCAAAGGACATACCTCAGAAGCCCTGAAGGTATCAGTGTATTCTAGTATAATCCCATAATATTATAATAAATAGCATTATCAAGAAAAATTCAAGATATTTGATCAGTGTCATCTATTTAGGAAGGCATTCATTCATTCTGGAAACAAATTTAAGTGCTGACTGTGTGCTAGGCAACATACTAGGCACTAAGAATGCCAAATATGGGGGGGGGGGCAGAATGAAAGCCCCTGGCCTCAGGGATCTTACATTCTATGAGGATAAATAACTTTTATACTTATAAGCAAATATAAAACTTGAAGCATATAAATACAGTGTGATTGAGGGTGACTGGAGAAAATAGACCAATCAAGTTCAAGAGGACTTATTCTAATATCATTTCAAAACTTTTGTTCAAAAAAGTTAACATTTAAGGTAATATTTAAAGGGATAAAACTGTGTTATATAGGGGGAAAATAGTGGCAAATATAGAAGAGTCTTGAATCTAAAATTAAAAAGATCTACATTCAAATATTATTTCATGGAGCAGTCTATTAACTTCTCTGTACCTCATTTATTTCATCTGTAAAATGAGAAGATGGGAGTAGGTAGACTCAGAGGCCCCTTCCAACTATAAATTATAATCTTATGAAAACCTAATCCTCCAACTATCCCTAGTGAATAATGGATTAATTTATATAAGTTAATATCACTCATTATCTCTATTATAATAAAGATTATTTCTTGGACTTAGGCCTTGAAGTTAAAATATTTTTTTTCTTTAGAATAGCTTTTCATTTTTCCAAATGTATGCAAAGATAATTTTCAACATTAACCTTTGTAAAACCTTGTGTTCCTGATTTTTCTTCCTCTCCCCTACAACAATCCAATATAGGTTGAATATATGCAATTCTTATAAACATATTTCCATATTCACCATGCTATACAAAAAAAAAAAAAAAATCAGATCAAAGGAAAAAAAGAGAAAGAAATAAAACAAGCAAACAAACAGCAAAAATAACCAAAAAAAAAAAGAGATGAAAATACTATCCTTTGATCTACATTCACTCTTCATAGTTTTCTCTCTGGATGCTATTGGTTCTTTCCATCACAAGTCTATTGGAATTGCCTTGAATCATGTCATTTTTGAAAAGAGCCAAGTCCATTACAGTTGATGATCACATAATCTTGTTATTGTCTACAAATTTCTCTCTGTCTGCTTACTTCACTTAGTATCATCAGTTCATGTAAATCTTTCCAGGCTTTTTTTTGAAATCGGTCTGCTCATCATTTCTTATAGAATAATAATATTCCATAGCATTCATATACCATAACTTCCCAACTGATGAACTTTCACTCAATTTCCATTTTCTTGCCTCTACAAAAAGAGCTGCTACAAACATTTTTACACATAAATCCTTTTCTCTTTTTTATGATCTCTTTGGGATAAAGTTTAAAATATTAAATGGAAAAGAAAGCTATTTATTGTTTTTTGAAGCTTGCTAATATTGCTGTGAACTCACTCAATTTTGTTAGAAGTAATTATAAAGTTATTTCATTCCCTTCTATCCTTTTTAGCTTCCTTTTAGGTGATATTTTCCTTATTATAATGAAAGTTCCTTGAGGGCTTGGATGTCTTTTTCTTTCTATTTATAATTTTCAGCACTTAGTACAGTGTTTGGCACATGATAAGTGCTTCATAAATGTTTGTTGATTATATTTCATTTATTTATTCAGCTTAATACCTGGTTTACTCTTACAACTATGCAAACTAGCTAGTTTAAAATAATGGCATAATGGCTTGAAATTTACTTTCCTCATCTTCAAAATGTGCTCTTAGCCCTTCTAGCTTTAAATCTATGAACCTATAAAATTACCTTTGTCATTCTGATCTTTTATTTTTGCCATACCATAGAGAATTTTATTTTCTCCTGTTTCTTCCCCAACAACAATTTTCTGGGGAAAAAAAGTGCCCCAAACAATAATTGCCCTAGATTGAAGGAAGGTACTATAGATCTTCAAACATGCGGTCTCTGGGTTCACCCTTTAGTATCTTTCAACAATGAAATCCATGAATGAAGGACGAAATCAGTAAAGAAAGAACTGAAAGGCTTTCTTGGTGAGCTGAACAAGAATTACCAAGCACCTTCCTTTTCTCTTCATGCATTCAAATAGCTCCACTTCTGTATAACAAGCAAATTAACTTTGCTAGCTCCCTACTTACTAAATATTCTATGTAAGTTTTTTCTATACTAAGGTGCCTTGTATAGGTGGATTTTACTCTAAGACGATTTGAAACTATAAGATTCCCAGTTAATTTTAGTGCCTTTCTGGCTTCTAAGAATCTGCAGGGCTTTACCAACATAAAATATTCAGTACTCCCAAAAGATACCATTTGGTATATTTAGATGATAATTGGCCAGGTATGTTTCTGGAAATTACAGGGAAGAAGTGCTTTCAGAGTCCAATAAATCTAGTTATTATGCCTTGCACATTGTTTCTTGCTCTTTTCAATTTGCATAAACTAAAGTTCATGGCCTTCCTCTGCCAAAGGGATTATAGACAAAGGGGATCAGATTTTGGGGATGTGAACGGAATGTGTAAATATTAGGAGCTACTAATTTTCCCTTAGATTTTCAGAAATGAGATTTTTTAAGGGAATTATTACTCTAGGGATGCTTTATTCATTTAAAAATATTTTTACACTTCATTTTTGTTGTTTTTTATTATAGCTTTATTTTCAAGATATATGCATGGGTAATTTTTCAGCATTGAACCTTGCAAAACCTTCTGTTCCAACTTTTCCCCTCCTCCCCACTGTCCCCTACATGGCAGGTAGACCAATACATGTTAAATATGTTAAAAAGTACATGTTAAAATGCAATATATGTATACATATTTATACACTATACTTTCTTGCTGCACAAGAAAGATTGGATTTAGAAATAAGGTAAAAATAACTTGAGAAGAAAAACAAAAATGCAAACAGACAATAACAGGAGTGAAAATGATATGTTGTGGTCCACACTCATTTCCCAGACTTCTTTTGCCAGGTGTTGCTGGTTCTCTTCATTACTGAACAATTGGAACTGATTTGGTTCATCTCATTGTTGAAAATAGTCATGTCTATCAGAATTGATCATCATATAGTATTGTTGTTGAAGTATATAATGATATCCTGGTTTTGCTCATTTCACTTAGCATCAGTACAAGTAAGTCTCTCCAGGCCTTTCTGAAATCATCCTGTTGGTCATTTCTTACAAAATAATTATATTCAATAATATTCATATGCCACAATTTATTCAGCCATTCTCCAATTGATGGGCATCCATTCAATTTCTAGTTTCTAGCCACTACAAAAAGGGCTGCCACAAACATTTTTGCACATACGGGTCCATTTCCCTTCTTTAAGATCTCTTTGGGATATAAGCCCAGTAGTAACACTGCTGGGTCAAAGAGTATGCACAGTTTGATAACTTTTTGAGCATAGTTCCAAATTGCTCTCCAGAATGGTTGGATACATTCACAATTCCACCAACAATGTATCCCAGTTTTCCCACATCCCCTCCAACATTTATAATTATCTTTTCCTAGCCAATCTGAAAGGTGTGTAGTGATATATCAAAGTTGTCAATTTGCAAGAAATGAGATCTCTTTAGAATTTCTTTAGAGAATTGGAGTAACTTAATTAAACAACAGGGCTTAGGAAAGCTAAAAGAAATATCAATGCAACAAAATTGGCATGAGTGTAGAATGATAATTTAGAGTGCCTCTTCTTTCATCCCTTTCACTCAGGAAAACAGGTTGTTTGACACTTGCTAAAATGATGTCCATGGAAAAATCACTTACTGTCTCTGAACCTCAATTTCTTCATCTATATAAGGGGGACAATCATAATTTTGTACTACCTTCCTGATAAAGTTGTGAGGAAAGTGCTTTGTAAATCTTATAATGATAATCCAGAAAGAACTTCAGGATCAGGGAATTAACCTAAACTTCTGTCGAGGGCTAATTCTCTGATCCCAAGATTCTTTCTGGATCTAAATCTCTGATCCTCTGATCCTAAGCCTGACAAAAACCAAAGTTTAGCATTTATATGGAATTATAATTATATGAATTTTTTGTCTTCCCTTTCTTTCTTTTTATATATTAATTTGAATGTTTTAAAAATGTTACTTGGAATTCAACTGTTATTTAGGTTGCAATACCCAGAAATGAACTCTCCTCTGCTTTTACTTTATAGATTAGTGTGCAGGTGTCTTGCAGATTGTTATAACCACCTCTGCTTCCCCACTGTGATACAGTAGAAAAGGATCAACAGACAGCAAAGGAACTCTAGAGCTAACTCAAGGTATAAATCTATAGGCTGAAGTTCTAGAAAAGGGGTTTCATGGGTTGTATTTTTTTCATCTGGGGGAGAACAGGAAAGATGGTTAACACAATGGCATTGTGTTTATCAATTGATGTTCACCATTGTGCTCATCAATTGATGAATCCTTCAATTGCAACCAATAAGCTCTGAGATATCAGAAAACCCGGAACCCAGAAAAACAGCTGAATGCATTTTTAAAAATTAATTCTGTCAGGGCTGATAGTGCTAGGGGGATATTGAGTCAGAGACTAGGTTTTAAAGATTTTAAAATACCTACTATAAGGGAGCAACTAGGGCAGTTACACAGTGAAGGAGATAGGGCACAGGTCCTAGAATGAGAAAGATTCTTCTTCCTAAGTTCAGATCTGGCCTTAGACACTAGCTGTGTGACTGCATTTGCCTCAATTTGCTTATCTGTAAAATGAACTGGAGAAGAAAATGGCAAACCACTCCAGTACCTTTGCCAATAAAAACTTTAAAGGGGTTCACAAAGAGTTGGATATGACTGAAATAACTGTACAACAGTTAACACTTCTGAAGCATAGTGTTCCTATGAGTGTTTTCTGGTCTATTTCCAGACTCTTAGGCCACTTTATGCATAAATATAGTTAGAAAACTGAGATCAGTAAAGTGAAGGAACAGAACACAACTTTTTTGTTCATAGATCTCTGTAGTAGTCTAGTAAACATTGATACTACTATGCTTTTTAATTATATTAATATATTAAAAGAAATCCTTAATTTCAGTTAATGGTTAGTGTAAATAAAAATGTAATTTTTTTTTCTATCCATGTTCACCCTCTCCCTTTGATTCCTTTGGGCTCCTCAGACCCTAGATAAAGAAACCCTAGCTTAGGGAATAATGTTTATCCTAGAGACAAGCAGATTTTGGACTGCCTCTTAGAAGTCATCTGATCTAATCTCTACCTGAAGCATTTCTCTCTTTATAATATTCACATTTCTTGGGCATCTAGCTTTTACTTAAATCCCTCTAACAATTAGGAACTCATTTCTGGAGGCAGTACATTCTACTTTTGGACAGGCTGTTTGGAAGTTTTTCATCATATTGAAAAAATTCAACATCATATTTCAAGGTATGGAATAGTTCTGCAGTTCCTAAAAGTAAAAAAATTTATACTGGTGGCTCTATTGATATTCATGGATCTTTATGACAATTCTATTGTATGATGTATCCAAGCAGATGGGTATCTCGTTAGACTATGTTGAACTTGGAGTCAATTAGAGGTAAAACCAAATCTTATCTATATATTTACTATTTCTGCAATTAACTTCTTTAAAACTCAGTTTTCTTATCTGTGAATGGAGATAAGAATAGCACCTGTTTCATAGGGTTATTATAAGGATATAATGAGATAATATGTATGAAATGTTTCACAAATCTAAAAGAACTATATAAATGCTACCTATTATGTATTTCATTCTCCTCTCATTCCACTCCCACATGAATTTGCATAGAGAAGCAACTTTTGGGAATATGAGAAGCACACAAAACAGTAAATAGAACCAGGGGTAAAAGAAGGAACACCAGGAGAACGAATATCCTTTGTCTCTCCCCAATTCAGTTCATAGAATCCCTATGAATCACAGAATCACTGTAAGTGAATTGAGATTTTCATCTTCTACGTGCAATAGTTAAGAGAGCCCAAAAGATCACAATAGAAAAAAAAATGGAAAAGAGGAGTGACTATCTCATTATTGACAGTTTTGAAGACACAGACTGTCAATCAAAAGATATTACCATCACTCTCAAAGGACCAGAGGCCTTCAAGGTAGGCAATCTGGACAATACTAATAATCCTTCAAGTAAGCCATGTTACCCAAACTGGCCATACCTAGACCAGAATAGGACGAACACACACACACACACACACACACACACACACACACACACACACACACACTCTCTCTCTCTCTCTCTCTCTCTCTCTCTCTCTCTCTCTCTTTCTCTCTCTCTCAAATGCTCAGGTTAGGTGATGTTTAAGTTCAGAATAAAAGGATTTTAAACAAAATAGAGTAAGAATTTTCAGAGGTTATTTGTTTCCATAAGTATGAAGTAGTTTTCTCAATGAATTACCTCATGCTTTCTATTTGATGTACCTATCTCCCTAAGAAAACAGGAACATTAATTATTGACCTTAACAGTTAACATTAATATTTCTATAATTCTTTGAGCTCTTATAAATAAATACTTGAAGGCAAAATATAAATGAATAATTGAGGAAAGCATGAAGAGAATTTTACCCAACCCAGGTTTCCAAAGTGTTCTGTCTTTTGCCTTGAGCCCACCCTCAGAGCTTCCTGCTTCTGGGCACCTGCCTCTCCATTAACCACTCATTAAATCACACACCTGCAGAGGCTGAGCTCCCTCCTCCTGGAATGCAGCCATTCCAGCTCCCTCCCATCTGTGATATCTAATGATAGACTGTCTGCAGTCCCTCTTCTAGACAGGGTCTGGCTACTCCCCAGGATGCTTCTATGGACATCTGCAGAGTTTTATTTATTCATCTTATTGGCTGCATTTTACAGCAAGACCCTTCTTCCCCTTTTCCCCAGATGTAAGTCACCAGAAGAGTTGGTAAATAAAGTGAGTCCATTAGTCTGAAGGTACATGCAGAGAAGCTGGCTTTTGTGGCAATCCAGCTGAATGAGCGATGAGGACATTGTCTGTGCCTTTCCTTTTGTACTTGTTTCTCTCATTCCTGTGCATAAACTTTGTGGAGTTGGGGAAGGGCAGGTGGGAATTGGTCTCTTCAAAAGCAAAGATCACAGAATGTCGATATTATTAGGAAGAAAGAAGGGCATTTTCAGAGGGAAGCTTTCTGAGAATCAACATCCTCAGCAGCATCACGGACATTTATTTCTTCATGATCACAGGACGTATATGCATTTTTGTATTTAGTCATCAAGGTCTACTGTGAATCATGGTAATATATCTATCAAAGAGTGAGCATGATTCCTTTGAACATATTAAAACATCTACAGCATTTAGACATAAAATGGAAAGCAAAAAAAAAATAAAATTCACTTGTTGCAATGTTTTTTGGATAAGGCTTTGATATGTAATAGTAAGAAATATTCCCATTATTTTCTGTGAATGAAGCTTAGGAAGCTGAGACACCTCTGTTTTCCCTTACCCATCCTGTTAAAAACTGATAAAATAATTATCCTCATCACAGAAAAAAATCTAAAGTCCACACTTCCTAGGCTCTGCCTTTCTTTGTAAAAGCACTGATTTTAGATTTACACTGGCATAGTGCTAATTAGTCCCTTGGTTCTTTAGCATTTTCTATTTTTATGAAATAGAGGCAGCACATTGCTTTGAATGTGAATTATGACCTGATTGATTCATGAGTTCCTCCCAGTGATATAAATCACAGTCTGTCCATGACTGTCTATTTAGTGCTATTCTAAACCATTTCTTCCCCAAGCTTCACTGCAGAGGATCCATTCAATGTGCTAGAGGCCTTCCTTGCTTTCTCCCCATTTTCTTTGGCTACATGGAAACACTCTAGTTATTCACATATAGAGGAGGTATTTAATAAGTTCTTTTTGAGTAAACATTTGTTGAGTTCATCTCTCCTCAAATCCAGTTGACCAATACAGATCTTAAATAGCCATACTTCAGATTCTCTAATTAATACTAATACAAATAGTCATTACCAGTATGGTCCTTTGAAACTCCATGGTGAATAAAGTGTTTTCTGGGTAATCAAGATGCCAGGTAAATTCACTCTTTCAGGGCAATGCCATTATAAATTAAGGATAGCAAGGAAGTCATTTACCACATGGTGCCTCTTGCCCTGAAAAAGTTAATTAGCTGCACAGTAGTTGAGCATATTACTTTAATAGAGAATATTTATATACCCTGTCATTCTTTAGGCTCACAATCAATGTGTTTGCATTAATTTAGGTTGTATATATTAATTTTATATTTATATAGTACTTAGTAATGATATTATTTTCTCAAATGATCACATTACCATCTTCTTTAAAAAATGCTTAAAAAAAAAAAAAGCTATTTCCAAATGTTTCAGTTGAATTCATGTTGAAGTGTTTTTTTAGCCATTGCATATCAATAACTTCATGGCACATTTTTGGAGTAAATATCAGTCAAACACATTGTCTCATGTTTTCAAAGGGAAGTTTCTTAAAATTAAATATTATCATAAATGCTGAAAATTGGAAGGGACTTTAAAGTTCATCTCATTAAATAGATACTTAAATAAGAGTGACATATGTGACAGACTCATGGGATTAAAGTCTCAGAACTCAAACTAGAAAAGACTTTAAAAGATATGTTAGTCTTTTGAGATGGTTGTCATTTTTCAATTGTGTCAGACTTTTCATGAACCATTTAGGCTTTTCTTGGCAAAACTATTGAAGTAGTTTGTCTTTTCCTTCTCCAAGTTATTTTACAGATGAGGAACTAAAACACACAGAGTTAAATGATTTGTCTGGAATGGTACAGCTAGTAAATTGAGATTTGAATTCAGTAAGATTGATTCTTTGGGAGTCCAGATTTCTTTGCCATCTAGTTGTCCCATCTTAATATAACCCCTTCAATTTATAGGTGAGAAAGGTAAAATTCAGAGAAGTGAGATGCCATGCAGGTAGTAAAGTAATCAGAAAAAATGGGATTTGGATCTAGGTCCTTTGATTCCAAATTAAATGAATGTTCTTTCAATTATAACTTTGTTGGCTTTGATATGTTATCATTTAGTTTACAGTTGAAGACCCTAAGTGAAGGGAAACTCCTTACCAGTAGGGGATGTCTCTAGTTTGTTTAGTTTTGTTTTGGAGTGAGAATTTTTCCTTATATCAAATTGAAATCTCTCTGTCTCTCACCTCTACCCATTGCTCCTGTCTTACAACATTGCTAAGAAGTATCTATTTGGGTTTTTCTTTAGTATTGGTTACTACTCATGGTTTGTGCTAAGCTTTTATATCTTTGTCTCTCCTCTTACTGAATTATGCCACCATTTGGTATTCGTCTCAAATTTTTTTCCCTCTTGTTTCCTCTTCTCTGCATCTTTGAAAAAAATTAAGTCATTCCCTGAAGAACTGACATAGGTCAGAAAAATACTATGAATCTATATATGTCTCTTCAGAAAACTACCTTTTTTCCTACTTCACTGCAATTGTTTGTATTTATATTATCAAATTTTTCCACTTACAATCATCTCATTACTTTTGGGCCATATTTTCCTATGTTGGGACTATAGCATATTAATTTAGTCTCCTTTCTAGGTACATGTTTGACAATTTCCAAGAATTCGCACTTAAAATTTATTATCAATAAACATTGTACATTTCTAATTTCAAACTTTCTACTTTGACAACTAGCATTCCCTTGTTAGGAAAGCTACAAATGCCCTGTTTTGCTTCTCCCATTCTTTCAAATTCAATAAAATTATCACCAAGCCAAGTGAAGAATATATCAGCTACTATTTTAACAAATAGCTGCAGTAGTTGTCTAGAGACTTGAAGTAAAAGTTCACTTACTAAAGAATTTATTTTTAAAGACTTTGATGATCATGTTTATGTCCTGATACAAACTGCAAACTTATTTAAATGAAGTTCTAAGATCACCAAGGAAAATTCAGATCTGTAACATGCTACTCTCAGAGCCTAGATTGATCTAGAGTGTCAAATCATAATAAAATATAAATTAGAGACATAATTGTCCTAGGATTTGTGATCCTCACATCATGTTAGTCTTACTGTTTAAGACACCCCCAAAGGTAGAGTGAAAATGAAAATCCCCAAAGTTTGTACTTTTTTGAGTTTTTATGGGTCCTAGGCTAAGATGAAGGCTAGTAAGGGTAGCCCTGTAACTGGTGTCTACATTTGATCACTGATAAAGTCTGATTCTTACTACTAACATGTGTGACAATAGATATTATGAGTGGGATAATGTGATCTCTGCTTATGAATTGTTGCACTATTATTATACAAAATACCTTGCATATGCATAAAAAGCCTTTATACATAACTAAAAAATATTTAGGAGCTCTTCAAAACTTTTCATTAAGAACCAAATCAGTTCCAATAGAAAAGTAATGAATTGAACCAGCGAAAGAACTCTGGGAGATAACTATGAACCACTACATAGAATTCCCAAAACATCTATTTTTGTCTGCCTGCATTTTTGATTTCCTTCACAGGCTAATCGTACACTATTTCAAAGTCCTATTCTTTTTGTACAGCAAAATAACTGTTTGGACATGTATACATATATTGTATTTAATTTATATTTTAACATGTTTAACATGTTTTGGTCAACCTGCCATCTGGGGAAGGGGGTGGGGGTAAGGAAGGGAAAAATTGGAACAAAAGGTTTGGCAATTGTCAATGCTATAAAATTACCCATGCATATATCTGGTAAATAAAAACTATGATTAAAAAAAAACTTTTCATCAAATCTTTTATTTGTCAACATCATACCAGTTCTAGCTAACTCAATCTATAGAGTTTATAGTAAAGCATTTTTTTTTTGCAAACATATGTTTTAATATTTGTTTTTGATTCAGATTATGGTTATAATGATGATAAGTGAGAAAACAGAAATATAGTACTAATGTTTTACATAATTTCTAAAATTATTATTAAAAGTCCTGGGATAGCAATGGTCTTTTAAAACATTTCCTGTGAAAATTTATCTGTTATTTATTTCAACAAAGTTTCAACTGGTAGCTTATGATTCTCATGAGCTTCTACTTAACAGAGTGATTCATAAGAAGCCCTTATAGACTCTAAGAGTTCTTATCTCAATTCCCATTCATACAATGAGTCAGGTTTCCCCAGAAAAGGGCTGGCTATATTTTCCATTCATGGGGACTTCTGAGAGGTTAGGTTATTTTTCTTATGCTGTTAGCTTAAGCCCCCATTCCAGTATGTTTTCCATAACATCAATAACCCAGTGTTAGTTATTATATCACATATCATTGTTTAATCCAGTGATTATCATCTCTGTATAATTTAAGCAAATAACAGAAATCAGCTTTTACAAGGGGATATTTATTGAAAATATATACCACGGAGTATAAATGTTTTCCCAAAGAGTAGAAGATAAATTTTCCCTTTTCTCAGCTTTGTCTTTGGGAAAAGTAGTCTCAAATCTGAATACTTCAGAACTACTTCAAAACATTTGTCCCACCAAATTCTCTTTGAACAAAGTAAACCCCTACTTGTAGTAATCCATTGTCTTCATGTTAATGTATTGCTAAGTTGCTTCAATCAGGTTGACCCATCACTAGACTCAGCTATGTGTGAATCCTGACATGAACTCTGCTTGCAATATTTCAAACTTCACAAGATCCCAGATTAATCTGTTCCTTCTCTAATACTCCTTCACCTCTGGTGGCAAAGAATAGATATACTAGGAACCGAAGCAATGATAGAGCCATGGCTTCTTCTTCTTGTCAAATCTATTTTCCCTACCTAGATGTTTATAGCAGTTACCAGATCATCCTTACTTCAAGACAGCTGGGCAGGAAAGAAATTGTGTTGTCTCGGTGGAAGTTTTTTATATGCTTATTTGTTCTAACACAACAGCCAATCAAGAAACCAATCAGCAAACTGATTAGAAAGAGTCAAAAATATCTACACATGCTCCAAATTCCACATGGGCAATTTCATAAGGTTGAGCATACTGTGCATGCTTATGAGGTCTGGCTTCTCATTGATCAGTTTCTTGTTACACATTTTATTAAATCCCTTCTTTTTGAATGTGTATAAGTGAGATACAAGTGAATATTCCATTTTTAAGTGCAGATCAAAGAAAAAAGTCATACCTTCAAGTGGCCAACCTCACTTCTCTGAAACCTTGGAATTACCTCTGCTCAGGATACTGGAAGGCCCTGGTATTGTGAAGAGAAAAGATCTGTGAATGATAGCTAGAAGAAAGAAAGAAAGTTGTCATGTTTCTGATGCACTTTTACTGATATATTATAAATCAATTCTGATATTTGCCTCAGAGGAAGATTTGCAGGGCATCTGTCTATTTATTGGGAATAAGCTGTAGTGTCAGCATGACAAAGTGTAGGAATAAAGCTAGAGAGCCAGTTGTTTTACTGCCAGTGGGATGATTTCAGGAAGGAAATTGTTTCAGAAAGTGTTAAAGATATAGCAAGTATAGTTGGGGAAATATCATGAAAAAGATGCAGTTGATAAGCCATATTATTAAAAATTTATTATTTTTTTATAATTACTATAGGACAGAAGAAATGTACTTGGAACTTTTCAAAATAAAATGTTAACATTTATCCTTGCCTAGGATACTTAAAATTTTTCTATGGAAAATAATCATAAACAAGGGAAAATCGAAGACTTTATTTGTTTGTTTGTTTGTTTGTTTATTTATTTAGATTTGTCAGGAAGACATTGGTAGGAGCATTTCTGCTATTGGTGACTTCCTGTTGTATATATAATAGGAATTTGCCAATAATGTAAGGCTATTGCCCTAAGAATTCTAAGACACTTATATGAGGGTGAAATGAATCCTAAGCATAGGAGAGAGCCCATGCCCATACCCTAGAAAATTTCTAATTATTAATTCTGGAATATCTTTATTCTATCACTTCTGTCATGTGTGTATTTTTGCTAAAGTTCTTTCTACTTTGCATTATTTTTAAAACCATTCTAAGCTTTGTTTCCTTTGTTTCAGGCCATTGCTCTATGTTTCATCAACTGAAACAATGTCCTCAAATCCTTTACTGAATAACCTTGAAGGTATATAAAAAAACTGAGCTAAAACGCATCCATGTTGTCTTTTTTCTAAAAGATTGTGCATATGTTTGTGTATATTATATACATAAAACATATATTCTTTCCATTTTTCCTCCCATCACCTAGAAGACTTCCTTTTACATTTTTTACTATTCTGTTTGATTGTGTAGAACCAGAAAAAGTCAGTATTAAATGACCCTTTGTTAACACCAAAACCTTTCAATCAATTAGTTTGATTACAATTGCTTTGATCTTTAAGAAGAGCATTACCTCAGAAACTGATCATCAGGATTAAATAAAACATTTCCCCTTAATGATACTTGAAAACATTTCAATTTCTTGCCTTTGTTAAGATTCCAAAACATGGGGGAAAATTGCATCCAGTACACTATGTTAATAGACAGTTAAAAATAAAATATTAATTATATAAACACTGTTCAGGGTAATGATTCCCCCAATAACTTATTCTATACTTGGGTTTTTCTTGAAGGATAAGAAGTTGAATTAAAGGACTGACTCTGTTCTAAAAATGACCTTCTTGATGAGAATTAAATAAGGAGTCTCTAAATGAAATAGGTTTAATTGAGGTCTAGTGGCAGGTTCAGGGTACAGGGAGTCAAATAGAGCTCCCCTGCAACCCCTTTGGATTTGGCACAAAAATGCAGAGTTAAATGAGGTCTAATAGTGGTGCAAAGAGTCCTCTATAAAGGAATTTACAGATCCAAAAACCTAGACTGATAAAAGAGGTTTATTGTGGGGTTTGGAAGTAAAATTTAGTTAGTAAAGTTGAGGGTAGAGATAAAAGGGCACAGGAATAGGTCTGGTGGGCAGAAACCCTTGACATGACCGGCGTAAGGATGTCATGTTTGGGACTTCTGCAAAGAGTGGACTCCAGTGTTGCCCCTTTTATAATAGGGGAGCTTTTGGTAATCTGAGGGGTCTCGTGGGTGGAGTGTCAGGTTGGGCTTTTGCCAGGATTAGAATTTGAATAGAATTCAATGGGTTTTTAGATAAGGAGGAAGCTGTTTGTGCTTGGGGTGGGGGTTGGGAAATCTGAGCAGATCATTAGAATGGGGTATGGGACAGCCCAAGTTGGCTCAGATCCAATGGGGGCTGGGAGAGCGAGGATGTCTCCCACTGGAATTCATGGGGGTTGGGAATCAGAAAGGAATCTTAACCTATATCATTCTGAACTCTCATATTCAGTATTTGAGAATTACTAGGAAAGGGTTTTCTATGATAGTCTTTATATAATAATACTGGTAGATATAGTAATAGTAATTATTCTCTGTTTAAAACATGCTACAAATACACAGTTTTATAGCCATTTGTAATAGTTCCAGATTGCTCTCCAGAATGTGTGGATCATTTCACAACTCTACCAACAATACATTAGTGTCCCAGTTTTCCCACATTCCCTCCAACATTTATCATTATCTTTTCCTATCATCTTAGACAATCTGATAGATGTGAGGTAGTATTTCCCCTTCCCCCCACTTATCTTACCTTTTTCCCTAGTTTTTCTGCCCCCTCTTCTATCTAGTTCCTCCCTTTTCTTTTCCTCTTTCTTTACTTCTTTATAGGTTCTATACATTTCTATACCTAACTGAATGATTAATTTAATTTATATTTAATTTAATTTAGTTTAATTTGTATTTCTCTAATCAATAGTGATTTAGAGCACTTTTTCATATACTAGAGATGGCTTTACTTTCCTAATCTAAAAATCCTTTGATCATTTATGAATTGGAGAATGACTTGTATTCTTATAAATTTAACAGAGTTCTTTATATATATTGAAATGACCTTTATCAAAAATACTGGCTGTAAATATTTTCCCCAGCTTTATACTTTCCTTTTAATTTTGTTTCTGTTGGTTTTGTTTGTGCAAAACCTTTTCAATTTAATGTAATCAAAGTTGTCCATTTTGCCTTTCTTAATGTTCTCTACTTCTTCTTTGGTCATAAATTCCTCCTTTCTCCAATGATCTGATGGGTAAATTATCCCTTGCTTTTCCTAATTTGTTTATGGCATCCTCCTTTTTGTATATCCATTTTGATCAGTTTTTGTATAGGTGCCATGTACTACCAAGAAAAAAGTGTATTACTTTTTGTCACTATTCAGTTTTCTCCAGAGGTCTATCATATCTAGGTTTTCTAGGATCCTATTAACCTTTGTTGGAATACATGGGAGCCACCTGACAGTGGCTGCTGGAGATCCAACCCAGACCTGCAGAATGGATCTCCTTGTGTTAGTGGTTGATACAAAGAGACTGAGGCAGATGATGTTCTCTGACCTTTCTGAATGAGAGGCTATTGCCTTGTCTGACCTCTGATCTTTCTCCTCTTCCCTTTGCTTTTAATTTATTTCATTCCCAGTCCATAATATCTGTGTCAGCAAAGGCTGCCCTGCAACTCCCTCAGATGCTATGATCCACAGCTGTGGAGGCTCTCGAAGAATTGACCTGCGCCTTAATAAACCTTCTTGTTTATTTTGTGGTTAGCTTTATCTGATTCTGAGAAGGGAAGGTTGAGGTTCCCCACTAGAATAGTTTTGCTGTCCCTTTTTTCCATAACTGGCTTAAAATCTTCTCTAGGAATTTGCCTGCTCTATCACTTGGTGTATACAAAGTATCTATCATTAGTACTTCATTATTTACAGTATCCTTTATCAAGATGTACTTTCCCTCTTTATCTCTTTTAATAAGATATATATTTACTTTTTCTTTATCTTAGATCAGAATTGTTACCCCTGCTTTTTTTACTTTATCTAAAATATAATAAACTCTGTTTCAGCATTTTACCTTTACTCTGTATGTGTCTCTCTGTGTCAAATATGTTTCTTGTAAACAACATATTGTAGGATTGTTTTTTAATCCACTCTGCTATTCCCTTCAGTTTTATGGAAGAGTTCATCCCATTTACATTCCCAGTTATGATTATCATCTCTGTATTTCTCTCCATCCTATTTTCTCACCTCTATATACTTTTGTTCTCTCTTTCTACCCTGTCCTTAGTGGTATGTAGTTTTGTTTTTTTTTTTACCCACCCCACCCACAACCTTAACTCCTATCAACTCCTCCCCTTTCTCTTATTAGTGTTTTTTTTCTATACCACCCACTACCTTATCTCCAATCATCTCTCCCCCCTTCTCTTAGTGTTTTTAACCCACTCACCAACCACTACCTTATCTTCTATCTCCACTTCCCCATCTTACCTTTTTCCCCTAGTGCTTCTGCCCTCCCTTCTATCTAGTTCCTCCCTTTTATTTTCCTCTTTTTGCTTTCTTCTTTATATTTACTTCTTTATAGGTTCCATAAATTTCTATACCTAACTGAATGATTAAGTTATTTCCTCTTAGAGCCAAAACTGATGAGATCAAGCTTCTTTCCGTCCATTATAAAAGACCTTTTGCACCTCTTCATGTGAACTAGTTGGCCCACTATAACTCCCTCTTCCTTTTTCCAATACAGACCTTTATCTACCCTTTAATGTCTTTTTCTTTAATGGCATCACATCAGAGTCCATCTCAGTCCATGTGATGCCCCCCTCTGTCTGCTCCAGTGACAGAAACAGTTCTCAAGAGTTATAGATATTATTTTCCCATCTAGAGATTTAAACAGTTTAACCTTTAAATAATATATTTTCCCCCTATTTACCTTTCTATGGTTCTCTTGAGTCCTGTGTTTATAGGTTAATTTTTCTGTTTAGTTCTGATTTTTTTAATAGAAATGGATTGAAGCTCCATCTTCTCTCTGAAAGATGATGCTGAGGCTCACTAGGTAGTTAATTCTTCCTTGTAAGGGCCAGGTCCTTCACCTTCTGGAATATAGTATTCCAGGCCCCCTGATCCTTTATTATAGAGGCTAACAGGTGCTGGGTAATTCTGACTGTTGTTCCTTGATATTTGAATTGTTTTTGTCTGACAGCTTGCAGTATTTTTTTCCCTTAAGATTGTAGTTTTGAAGTTTTGCATCAATGTTCCTTGGAGTTTTTCTTATGGGATCTCTTTTCAGAGGTGATTGATGAATTCTTTCAATGAGTATTTCCTTTTCTCTTTCTAGAATATTGGAACAGTTTTTCTTAATGGTCTCTTGTAGAATGCTATCCAGGCTCTTTTTTTGGTCATGGTCTTTAGGTAGGAAAATAATTTTTAAATTGTCTCTTCTGGATCTCTTTTCCAGGTTAGCTGTTTTTCCAATAAGGTATTTTACATTTTCTTTTTTTTTTGTTTTTTTGACTGATTCTGGCATCTCCTAAAGTCATTAGCTTCCATTTTCCCTGTCCTCGTTTTTAATGTGATTTTCTTCAATTAGCTCTTGTATCTCTTTTTCCATTTGGTTAATTAATGTTTGAGGAATTCTTTTCTTCAGACATTTCTTTTTTCCTTTTTTTTCTAAGCTGTTGACTCTCTCATGCATATTTCTATTTCTTTTCTCATTTTTACTTCTACCACTCTTTTAAATTCTTTTATGGGCATTTCCAAGAAGCCGCTTTGAGCTTGAGACAAATTTATATCATTCTTTGATATTTCTTCTGTGGACATTCTGTCCTCCTCTGAATTTGTGTTTTGTTCTGCCCTGTCATCATAGTAGTTTATTGAGGTCAAGATCCTTTTCTTTCTTGCTCATTTTCTTTCCTTTTTTATTTGGTATTTCCTTTTTTCTTTTTTTACTTTTAAGGTGGAGATCTGCTCCTAGGGTAAAGGTGGCCCTGTTGCAAGCTTTCTTTGCTGCTCTGAAGCTTGCCTTTGAGCACAGGTGCTCCTTGTGTTTTCAGGGGGTAGCTTTGCCTGCTCTGTTCAGGAAACAACCTGGCTTTCCAGTTTGCTTTCTGAGCTGTGACTGGAAGCTGCCCCACTGATTTGCTTCTCTGCTGAGCTAGGACTGAGAGTCTTAATTTGCTGATTTGCTATGATTAAGACCTTCTCACTGGCTTTCCCAGAGCCTGTGTGACCTGGATTGGATATCCCTTTCACTCCACTAAGACTGACCTTTCTTGAAGTTTTTTCAGTCTGTCTTGAGCTGGAGAATGGTTTCATTTCATCAAACTCTTTAGAGGCTTGGTTTCATGTGGTTTTCCAGGGAAACTGGGAGGATGAGCAACTTCCTGATTTTAATCTACCATCTTGACTCTACCCTTTGTCCCTCCAAGTCCCAACTCTTAAATATTTAAGGCCAGATTTTTGGAATAGTGCTCTATCCACTGTGTTAAATAGCTGCCCTTTTTTCATCTTATCTCATTTGATCCTTATACCATTTACATGAAGTAGTAGCTCGTATTTCCATTTTACAAATGAGAAGACTGAAATAGGATTTAGTGGTTTGCCCATTGTCACACAGTTCAGTATCTAATGTAGAATTCACATTAAAAATAAAAACTCATTTTGGCTCCAAGCACAGCACTCTATCCACTGTGGCACCTACTCTTTGCATTGTTCTATAGAATTAGAGAAGAAAGGTAAAAGGGAATCATACTTCCTCCATCTATCTTACTTAACTTCTCTGGGAAAAAAAAGTGCATCTACTTCATAATTTTTCAAGTTCAAAACAGGTCACAAAAGGCTTGAGGTGTACACCTGAGATTTTGAAAAGCATTACTCATCGAGTTAGCAGATGGTTTGTGATTTGATCATCACTAGTTGCTGGAGGAAATGCTGTTGAGAAAGGAGACTTGGTTTGGTGCCATCAGTGGCCCACTGTGCTTACTTGCAGAGAAACCTTCCAAATGCATCTTTTAGTTTAATCTGTTTACTCTGTTTTCTAGGGATTAGACTGGTCATTGTATTTGCTTAATAGAAGGATTAGCTGAATCTAGAATTATTTTTTTCCCATAGTTACAAAAAATAAGCATAAGGTCTTATGTAAAGGAGTCTTTAGAAGTACTTCACATTGAGAAGTCATGTGATGTAAGAATGGAGGCTGTTTGGAACTCCACCTTGGTCCTACTACCCAGGGAATTAATTTGCATAATTAGAAAGCCCTGTTATTATGCATCCTTTAGGCAGAGCAACAGACAATTAAGTAAATAGAAACCCCTCACAGAAGTTTATTCTGGGAATACTGATAAAAGTAATGCCAGCTGAATAAAGTTTTAAATAATTTCCTGTTTTATCCTATTTTTATTTGTTAATAAATACTGTATCTTCAATTAAAATGGAAATGGAATTCATTCCTTGAAGCAATCTATCTGAAAGACATGTCATATTTGAATAAACTGCTACCAGTCATTGAACAATAGCCCCAAAAGGAGAAATTATTGCTTCACAGGTAATATTTTGATTATCATTTAAAAATAATTTTCCTCCAAGGCAAGAGAGAGAAGTTCACTGTGACCTTAAGAAATACACTTTACCTCTCTATGACTTGGTTTCTTCATCTGTAAGTTGGATGAAATGGTTTCTAAGGTCTCTTCCAGATCTAAGACTTCTAATACTTTATTATTGTTGTCTTTATTGTTATCATTGCTTCAAGGAGATATATACATCCTCATGAACTGAGTGTTGAGTCTGGAATCAGTATAACTTAAGTTCAAATCTAATTTCAGACGCTTCCTAACTCTGTAATCTTGGACAAGTCACAACCTCTGTCTCAGTTTCTTCAACTGAAAAATGAGAATATTAATAATAACTACCTCTCAGAGTTGTTATGAGGATCAAATGAAATCATATTTGAAATGCGTTTAGCATTCTACCCAACACACAGCATATATAATATAAATATTAGTTATTATTATTACATATAAATACTTTGATAAATAGAGCCCTAGGCTTGGAATCAGGAAAAGCTGTCTTCCTGAATTCAAATCTGGATTCAGACACTTACTAGTGGTTTAACCTCTGGATAAGTCACTTAACCCTGTTTTCTGGTTTTTCATCTGTAAAATGAACTGGAGAAGGAAATGGCAAACCACTGCAGTATCCTTGCCAAGAAAACCCCACATGTTGTCACAAAGAATCAGACACTATTAAAAAATGACTGAACAACAAAAATTATATATAACTTTTATTTACTTCCCTTTTTACAATAGTCTGTGATACTCTTTTGGGATCATTGCTAGAAATGTTTAATAACATGCTTTTTCAATAAAATCTGATTCTTGCAACTTGTCTCTAGATACCACAGCTGGTAGTTTCTATGTTAAATTTTATTCTGTACTTCTTTTTGCATATTATACATTCCACAAAAATAGTAGTTCTCTCTACAGAATTAATTACAGTGCAGCTATTTTACAGTGATCTATGGTGCTTACAAAATCGAACTATTGGGCTCACAGTGCAGAGCCAAGGGAAGGAAAAACTCTTCCTTTACTCTTGACTTATCCTGGGAAAAAATGATGACTTTGAAAACAGTCATCCTGCCTATCGTTTCTTTTTCTTTCATTTTGAAATATGTCACCCATATGATATCTGCCTATTTAAAAATCCTAGACCCTTTTCTACACACTTCTCCTTTTTCTCATCATTTTTTGTAAAACAGGGCACATTATACCATGGAATCAATAGCAAAGGAATAATCAAGTTTGGGGTTTATGTTGCCAACCAATATGGTTGACATAGACAGTTTTCTGCACTCTTTCTCTTAGGCCCAATGAAGTCCCATAAATCCCTGCCATTTGATGCCTTATTGTAGGTTGGAGTGTTTCTGGGTTCTAAATAGCCATGTCATCAGAACACATGCTCTTGTAAATTCTATCAAGCTGAAAAGCCCAAATGCAGGTTTAATGGCAGATGAAATGCTTGGTACTAAGTCTTGCTAACTTCAGCAAGTCTCATCAACAGAGGCTTCTTCATCAAGTGATTAAATTATTTGGATACAGCAACTGAAAAAGCCATGACCTAAGGAATGGAGAAGTTGTGATTAGCATTTGTGAGGACCAAGTATCTACAATCATGGAATCATGGAGGTTTTGATGTACTTGAGTTGGGGTAGAATTGTGTCACAAGTTTCACTGGTTCAATTAATTCAGGAAACATTATGGAAAAGATTTGACAAATATACTTTTATATTCATAGCAATGTCAGAATTCAGAAATAGGTTACCAAATTATATTCTAATAATTTTCCAGTAATTTATTTCATGTTTGGCTTGACTTGACAATATCCAATTAAATTTAATCCAAACTATGATAAAAAATGTGAAAAGCCTTGTGAATTATTTGTGGGCTATGTACTTTTTTTCTACTTTTACATCCAATCTGATCTAAGGAGTATGTATTCAGCACCTACTATATACAAAGCACTGTGCCAGATAGGGAGGATACAAG
The DNA here is from genome assembly GCF_048593235.1 of Sminthopsis crassicaudata. Classification (NCBI taxonomy): domain Eukaryota; kingdom Metazoa; phylum Chordata; class Mammalia; order Dasyuromorphia; family Dasyuridae; genus Sminthopsis; species Sminthopsis crassicaudata. The sequence goes on along the minus strand of NC_133617.1, from coordinate 133,198,003 downwards.
GACAGAGCAGAAAACAGGCTCTGTTCTTAGGGAGTCTGTATATTATTTGAATGATAAATTATATGCATGATGATTGGAAGAGGGAGTGAATATTAGTAACCACTGGGATCAGGAAAGGCTTCTTACAAGAGGTGTCACATGAGCTGGGCCTTCAAGGTAGTCAGAGAGCCTAAGTGCTATAGTGAGTAGAAAATGAATTCCAGTTCTTCTAGGCAAGGAACAATGTATGCAAAGGCAAATGTGGGAAAGCAGGGGATGAAAAGCTTAGCTCAGGAAATATCATGTAGTCCCATTTAGCAGGAGCATAGAATGGGGGAAAGAAGTGACATCAAATAAGTCTAAGAAAGTAGGATGGAGGTATGTCAAGACCTTTAAATGCTTAGCTGCAATGTTTTGTTTTGTTTTGTTTTGTTTTTTAATTCTAGAAGCAATGGAGAGCCCCCTGAAGTTTTTTGAGCAAGAGAGTGAGTGGTGTGGTCAGACTTGTGGAACGTTTCCATGGGATATTTTGTTTTCCAAAGTAATGAGGTTATTGTTTATTGCTCTGAGATTAGATGGTATAAAATCACCAATTATGCCAGTGTTCATGTTTTATAGGACACAGTGGTATATCTAAATTCAACCTTATATAAACTTGACAGTTTCTGTTTTCTTAGCAAAGTAGAGTCAGAGCATATTTCTGGGGTCTGCTCTGCTTTGGACCCCAGTCAACAAATGATTCCTACTCACTTCATTCTCTCATGGATGAATTAATAACATAAATCTGGCCTTCGGATATTTTTGGTTCCCCAGCTTTGATGACTCACATTTTTAATGTTTTACTGTTACTGCCTCCTTGACTGGTGATTTTTTTTTTTTTTTTGGTCCTTTGAACACTTTTAGAATAAACCTTTTTCTTCCTATAGCTCATGGCTTGTTCTGCTACAATTCATTGATAAATCTCCAGGGTAAACCAGTGGTATAAAAAAGACAGATTCATGGAATGGATGGAGATAAAGAGTAGGAAATATAGGATCAAGTTTTAGGAAAGACTAAAACACCATCATCTTAAAAAAAAACAAAAAACAGACAAACAAGCAAACAAAAAACAAAACCCTTCCATTGATCCTATAATCTTCTTAAACTTTCATTTCATATTTCTCTTTCATTGCCAAATTACCAAAAGAAATGAAACAAAACTTTTTTCACTCCTTGCCTCTACTTCTGTTTCTCTTCTCAACCCCTAGCAAACTGATTCCTAATTTCATCACTTAATACCAATGGTCTTTCAGATCGTTGGTGATAGTTGGAGGAACTAGTTGGCAAAGTGAATGAAGCCCTGGCCCTGAAGGGAAGAGGACCTGAGTTCAAATGTGACCTCAGCCACTTAACATTTACTAGCTGTGTGATTCTGGGCAAGTCATTTGACCCCAATTATTTTACCCCAAAAAACAAATAAATAAAAATAAAATGATAGTTTGTGAGTATTCAGAACAGAAAGTGGTAATCCTTAAAAGGTAGAACAAGTCAAGCCAGAATCTTCTCATTTCCTTTAAAAAATAAATTGAAAGGTTAGGAAATGTCATAAATATCCAATAACTAGATTTCGGCAAAATACTTGAGAACTTCCTATAAGCTGATCTGATGGAAAAAAGGAATTATAAACTAGATAATGTAATTGGATTTGGGTTTAAAATAGTCCACTAATAGACTAATAAGAAAGTTTCAAGTGAAATATTCCAGGAATCTGTAATTGCTTAGGGGAAAAAAAACAAAAAAACAAAAAAACAAAAAACATGTTACAATAGAAAGAATATCACTGAACTTAGTCATGAGACCCAGGTTCATATCTTGGCTCTGACACTCATTGGTGCTTGTTTTTTTAAATATGCAAAGGAGAATTAATATGTTGGATAACCAAGTCAAAATGCAAAAGATTTTACAGCAGACCAGATTTTAAAAGATTATATTTTATAGGAAGAAGAGATTTCATAGTGATTTTTATATATATATATATATATATATATATATATATCCACTTGCTTTTTAAAAAATCAATTTTATAAGCACAGAATAAAGCAGTATGAAGAGGCAACAGATCTTAGGAAAGGAAAAAAATAAGTTTTTTAGTGGACAGCAAGCTGATATTGATCAATCAACATGAAAGGCCCTAAAAGCTAATGTAATCTTGGAATATGTTAAAGGAATATAGTATCCAGAGCAATAGAAATAACCATATCTTGCTCTACTTAGAACACATGAAAAGTAGAGTCTTAAGTTCAAGAAATCCCATCTTAAGGAATGCATCAACAAACTTACATGATTAGGACTTATTGTACTTAATTTCATCCGGTAGGCAGTAAAACATTGAGTAGAAGTTACAAACAGGAATATTTTAGCTAAATGTAAAATATTTTTCAATCATTAGAAATTCCAAAAAGTAACAAGGACTGCTTTGAAACATGCATTAACCTTGAGTAGATGCATAATTTGCTATAGACAGAGTTTTTGTTTAGATAAGTTTAAGGATCTTCTTAGACCCCTTCAAATTCCAAGATGCTCTGAAAAGGAAGTGAACCAAAAAAACAAAACAAAACTGGACCCCACCCACCCACCCAAACAGGAAATAGAAAAATAGCCCTACCAAATATTAGTTATATTGAAAGAATAAAATACCTATAAGGAAGCTGCCAGTACATTTATTAGATCTTCTATTATTATGCCTCAGTTTCCCTGCCTCAGTTTCCCTGAATTGTTCTGCTTCATTTTCCCCAGTAGCAAACCTCTCCCCACCTTTCCTGGCCATTAGAACTGAGATAATAAGGCCTGCAGAGTTCTAGCTACTCTAGCATTCCAAAGAATCATAAAATTCCAGATGGCTTATCTCAAACCCCTGGTTATCTTTCTGGCTCAGATTTCTTGTCTCCTAGCTTCTTCATTCTTATCAGAATTTATGAGCCTTCCTTCTTTACTCCCAACCTATCAGAATTAAAAAGTTATGATCCTTCCTGGAATTTCACTCACCAGTGTTCTGCCACCCATCCCTTGACTGTGTTTCCCTGATCGCTGGAGCCCTATAAAAATCTCTGGAATTATTTGCTTGTCACTACATACTTTGAGACAAGAGTCCCTTTTAGCAGGCTAGGGGTTGGACATGGATCCTGTTTGGCCACTAGTCCAACTCTCCAATGTAAAAATATTAAAAACCTCTAAGCTCTGTCTTGACTCAGTTTCTCCAGCATTACACTATAAAGAATCTATGGAAAATCAAGAATAACAATATTTATACTAGATGAGCAGGTATGGACAAGTTATTCTCTTTATTGTTGAAGGATGTATCCATTGAAGAGCCACGATCATAATTTCTAACTACTAAGGAAATTATTTGCATTATCAAATCAAAAACAAATTTCTGAGTCAGGGCTATTGAGCTTTTTATATATAAATATGATACTCAATTAAATTTCTATTCAAGATACATGATTTGAGCACCTACTGTGTACTATGAACTGTGCTAAATGCTGGGGATACAGTCAAGAAACAGATAGTCTCTGCCCTCAAGAAACATAGAACCTAGTGGGTGAAGCAACATGAAAAAGGGAGCTGAAAAGTATTTGGGGAGATATGTGTGAGACCATGATGTTCCATGGAGCAGAAACCAAGCAGAACTATTGATAGAAAATGCAGAGATATGCAATTGTACAATATTTGGAAGGCTAAAACAGAATGTCTTATTACATCTTCTCTAATAGGAATTAGATTTCCATTAAGCCCATATATAAGCCATTGAGACAAGTGAATATACCTTGGCTTAGTTTTTAAAAAGATATTTTTCTCGCAAAGCATTCGTTCCATAATGGCTATAATTTCATGATAAATAATCTGAAGTCACATATATCTTCATGATGCACCTTTTTTTTTTTTTTGTAATTATATCAATGAAAAATACATTTAATTTGCATGATGTCTAGCCTAATGAAAATTAGTACTGCGGTAAAAATTTCAAGATTCAAAAATTAATCTGTATAATAGCATCTTCAAATCAGGTATGAAAATAATGAAAATGTTAAATGTTTTATACATGCTTCCCTAGGAATTAAGGACATAAGCATAATACGCAGTCTTAGGAAGATGACATGTAAGTTTTTCATTGAAGTATTTGTGTACTTTGTTTTATGTATTTCCTTATGGTCTTTCCCCACATTTATTTGTCAGTGTTTTATGCCATAATCATAAGCTTTGATTGAGTATCGATTATTCTGCAAGCCTTTATTGAGTATATCCATGTGCCAGATGTGCTTCTTGTTGTTTGTCCTTTGTTCTCAAAGAGGATTATGACATGCTAGTGAACTGTATTTAAGTGAGGGAGGGTTGTGCAAAGCCGTCAACCTCACTTTCTCCTCCAGAGCCATCTGGGTCCAGTGGCAAGATATAGAATAGGAAAACTGGAGATGACCCTCAACAGAAATGCTTAGATTACAGTGAGCCATATATTTACAGAGAAACTTAGTTGTAAAAATATATCGGACAGCACATATTCCATGGTTGTTTTAATTTCATGATAAGTGACCTGATGTCATTTAAAGAAATTTATATTCATAATGCAGCCTTTTGCAATTAAATGCGAATATTTTCATGTAGTCAGATGAAAATTATCCCAATATTTATTGGTTGGGGGAGGGTTCAGGATTAGTTAAGCATTATTAGCCACTTAGTCTATTTAACTGAACTTTATTTCCCTAGTTCTTCAGATTAAAGGAGAGCAAAGAAATAAACTCAAAGAGTATAAAAATTATACCAGACTGCTTTCTGTTACTTATAAATTGATCTCATTTTATTCTGCATGGGCTTTAATTTATATATACTTGGATTATTTGGGAATTTGAATCCTGGAGAAGATGTCTATACTTACTTGCAGATCAAAGTAATAGAAAGGAAATAGAATTATTGAGGGTGGGTCTTTGTTTTGTTTTTTGTTTTTGTTTTTGTTATTTTTTTAAAATCCATATTGGGAAGGCCTTGTTCAATTAGAAGAAGCCTTTGAATATCAAAATATGTTTTTAAGTAACAAAAAAAAAAAAATCCTCTATGAGATGCAACTTTCTGGCATCTAAAGATTTCTCCATTTCAAGGTAGTATAGACCACTAGGTAAATCAGCTTAATTTAACAAGCACTAAGTGAACACCAGTGAAGTGCAGGACACACTATTAGGCTTCATCAAGTTGAATATCATCCCTTATCCTCAAGTAGTTTATAATCCACTATAAATATTGTATTCACAGAAGTTGAGTTCCCTGCCTGTCTACTGCTTTCTTTAATATATTTACCTAATAAATGACTTTGAAAAAAAATCGGAAAATAAAGATTTTAAAAACTTTGCTCATGCTTATATATTCTAATATGGATTAAGTAAAACAAGAAATAAAAGTGAAGCCAGTTCCCTTTTTCCCATTCTGCGCAGTGGTAACATGATTAAGACCTTACCTGTTTCTGTTTTCTAATTGTAATACTCCTTACTTATGTTAATCAAATAACACTAATAAGTTTAATTTGAATATCAACAATAATAGGCAAATCCTTATAGATCCAAGTCTGAAAACTTGTTAGGAAAGTTCTTTGTAGATTCTTGAAGGAGTTGAAAAATTCTGTTTTCTCTTTCCTATAGTTAAAGGTGTGATTCATCTTCATTTAAGTGGTTTTAAAAGTGTTAGAATGGAATATTTTCTTGAATATTTTAATTTCATTGTTACTACAGCCACAGAATACTATTTGCTTTACATCATATTCAGAAATCACAGCCTTCAACCTTATGCATACATTTGCATTTGAGGGATAGAGGTATATGTTTAGATCTCAAGAATGGGTGGAAGAAATTAGGAATACAAAAGGAAGAAATAGCAAAAGGGATAGAGTAATAAGAATAATGAAGATGGTAATTCAAATTAACATTGTTGGCCCCTTCACATCTCATTCAGGATGAATAATTGAGTCTCAGAGTTTGGGAATGACTTGATTAGTTTATTAGGTGGTAGCAGATGGAGCTCTTTCTGTCTAATATCTAGGATCAAAAATCAGTATCTTTATTGATTGCCACTTGGCATCTAAAATTCTTCACAGTTGACCCAATCCAGCTTTTTCAAGCTTCTTCAAACATTATTTTATTTGCACTTTACAATCTTATCATACTGGTCTACTTACTGTTCTTTGAACATAACATTCCATTTCTCATCCCTGTGACTTTGAAAGTGTCTGTCCTGGAATGCTCTTTCTTCTTACCTTTGCCTCTTATAATCCCTGGCTTCCTTCAAGACTCAGCTCAAACTCCAACTCCTGCATGAGGTATTGCTTAATTTGCATAGCTGTTACTGCCTTTGCCTTTAAGGTTACCACCCTGCATGCGTCTTGTACATACCCATATACTGTACATGTATATTGTCTTCCCTATTCAAATATAAGCTCTTTGAGGCAGGTACTGTTTCACTTTTGTCTTGGTATTCCCTGGCATATCATAGGTACTTAATCAATTTTTTGATTGATTGAAGAGGATAAAGTATATGTACCTGGAGGTAACAAAATCACAATCTTCCCAATATTGTGCTGGGGCTGTTTATCTCTGGGATGCTGTTTTACTATACAAGACAAACTGTTCATGTAAAATTGGAGGAAAAGTTAGGTGAATTTAGAATGTCTTAAAGCAGGGATGGGGTGGGAGAGGGACTCATGAAATAGCATTTTTCATTGCTATATTCCAAATAGGTTTTACACATGAAAATTGCTCAGTTTTAGTGCAATAGAATTTCTGGATCTTACAGGACTGTTGGGAGGAATGTACTCTGTAAAAGCATGAAATAAATATGAATTATCATTATTTGAAGTTTTTAAGAGTTGAGAGTGGTGTGAAAAAATATAGGATAAAGGGCCAGACTTTGAAACAGGAGGATCTGGGTTCAAATTTCACTAGTACCCGTTTTATTACAGTAAAAAAGTTTACTAATCTCTCTAAATCTTAATTTCTTCAGCTATAAAACAGAAATACTACCTGGAATAATTATCTCATACAATTGTGAAGTTTTTATATATATTAGATATTTCACAAGCTTTAAAGTGTCATATAAATGTCAATATAGACACAACTGTTTTTAAATCATTACTTCCAGGCAAATTTTTAAATACTATTTCTCTGATTTCCTTTAGAAGATTTCATAAGATTATATACCAAGTTATATTAACTGTGAGAAATATACATGTATATATATATATATATATAAACATATATATATATATATCTTAAATGTTCATGTGGATATTAACTTACTTAAAGTGAGAACAGGTTAGCATTGTAAAAGTTAATGATCTACTTTTCTAGGAAAAAACTTGAAAATTCAAATCAGTTAGAAATATTGCTCTATGGGTCAATGTAAATAACACTGAACAGGTTTTAAATGAAAGTAGTCTTTCACCTAACCTTTGTAGGAATAATTTTAATTCTGCCATTCTAATTAAGTATCAGTAAGTCAATAAGCATTTATTAATACTTATCACAGTCTAGATGCTGTATTAAGTGGTAGGAATGCAAAGAAAGACAAAAACAAGGTCCCTGCCATCAAAGAATTCACATTCAAAATACAACTTACATGCAAAAAAAAGAGTCTACATCTAAGTTATGTACAGTATAAAGAAAAGACAATCTTAGAAGGAAGATATGAATATTGGGGAGGGGGGTCCCAGAATTGCCTCTTACAAGAAGTGGGATTTAAACTGAAGCTCCACAAAAGCCAAGGGATGCCAGGAGAAAATGATGGGAAGGAAAGGATTTTAGGCATAAGATAGTTAGCAAAAAATGCAGAAAATTGGAAAACAGGGTTTTGCAAGTAGGAGAAATCATTCCTTTGTCATTGAATCATGAAAGATGATTTTAGGGGTATAGACAATGGTCAGAATGTGAGTGTCTTTAAAAATCAGAGGGTTTTTAAAATTCATTTTAAAGGTGACAGGAAGCCATTGAAATTTATTGAGTTGTAGAGTGAGTGTAGAAAGGAAAGAAAGAAGAAATAGGAAGGAAGGAAGGAAGGAAGGAAGGAAGGAAGGAAGGAAGGAAGGAAGGAAGGAAGGAAGGAAGGAAGGAAGGAAGGAAGGAAGGAAGGAAGGAAGGAAGGAAGGAAGGAAGGAAGGAAGGAAGGAAGGAGGGAGGGAAGGAAGGAAGGAAGGAAGGAAGGAAGGAAGGAAGGAAGGAAGGAAGGAGGGAAGGAAGGAAGGAAAGGAGGGAGGGAGGGAGGGAGGGAAGGAGGGAGGGAGGGAGGGAGGGAGGGAGGGAAGAAAGAAACAAGGAAGAAACTTCACTACCTAACTGAATTTGAAATCAAAAGGCTTGGGTTACAAGCCTTTCAGGCTTCAGGACTCCATTGAAGTATGAGTGATACCCAAGATTTAAAAAAAAAAAAAATTCCATTAATGCCCTGAGGGTCAATGATTGTAGAAGCTACCATGTCCCTAAGCATTCCTTAAGTGAATGAATAACTCATTATTTGGAACTTGAGCTGTATTTCTGTTGATTTACTATTTCAACTGACTTAATCTAATCTAAAGGTTTGTTAAAATTTTCCAGAGAAAATGAGGTGTAGGCTCCTCATATCACTAGCCTACTCAAGGAGGCAAAAATGCTGCTGTTCAAAAATATTCCTTGTCTGGGAAATTTGAATTCAGGATGAAATGGCATTGAACAAAGTAACAAGAATATTTGAAAGAAAAACTCACAAGCCTATTCCAGAAGGCTAAAGTCAAGAAAAAATGTCAAATGCTGGGAAATAAACTTCAGGTCTTTCCAAACCTGTACTATATCTGTATATTGCTCCCAATGGCAATTAATATATGCTGGAGAAGGAAAAAGGGATTTTTGTTTTTGTTTGTCTTTTTTTCTAATTGTGCTATGACTACTGAATGCTCTAGAACAGATTGGGCCAATGTGGAATAACACACCTGAGTGTCTCTCTAGTGGCATTCCTGCTGAGTAAGTATCAGAAAATTTGATTAATTTCATTTTTTCCCCCAGGGAAAGATACACAGGTCATGTCATGCATCCCCATAATATATTTGTCTCCCAGATGAACTACTTTATGCAACTTGGAAAAACTTAACATTTTTAGAAAGTATTTTGTTTTGGCCTACTGTAGGTATTTTCTATATTTCCTTTCAATGTTAGGTATTAGAAACAAATATATTGTGAGTACCTTCATCTAGGTTATATGAATAATAAACATAATGGGTACAATTAAATTATAATATCTCCCTTGTCACAGTTAGATTTGTGAAATTCAGAAAACTGATGATGTGATAATGATTCTGAGGAGACTGTGGAAGTTTTATGGTCTGGTATTAAATTTTCCAGCGACATCAAATTGATTAGAGTGCTAGTATTTTGAAATAAATTTCAAAGTAAGAATAGTGCATCAGAAAAGAAGATATAAAAAGGAAAGAATTCTAAATTTGGGAGTATAGATTGATTCATTTTGGGGGAAGTCAGTTCTGTTGAGTAGATTCAGAAAATGTTTATTTAAGCCTTTTCTACCTTTGTGGAAAAATGAACAATCAAAAGTCAAAAGTTTGGGTTTTTTTTTATTTCAGTGAGTTCAAAACTTAATTTTTAAAAAGAAAGATATGTGGTTATAATTTTTTTTGTTGTTGAAAAAGTAACTCCACTTCAGAAGCAATGTAAAACTCTAGTTTTAGTGTTAAAAAAAATCAGAGGGAGACCTCCACTATGGTGGGGGGGGGGAAGAATTTGTTATGCAAAACATCCTGAAAGTTATGGATTAGAATCACATGAATTAAAATAGATCCTTCAACAAATATTAACAACCTATTATGGACCAGACACTATGGTAGGATATAGAGTTAAAATGACAAAACTAAAAACAATCCCTGATCTTAAGGAGATTACAGTCTGTCAAAGGACAACTTGTCCCAAGTGTGTGATGAAGCCATCTGGAACATGACTCTTAACAATTGTTAAATTGTCATTATGATCTTTTATACCTCAGGCATGATTTCTTATTTTGATGATAGTCTAGACTTGAGAAGATGGAAAAAATGTTAATGATGCAGATCAAATATAAAAGTATGTTGTTTACACATATGTGCACATGCACAAATGCATGAGCATGTGCACATACACATGCACACGCACACATACAAATACACTCTCCAAGAATTGGTGGTTAAACATTTACCAACATACCACAAAAATATTCATATAAATGTTTTCAAAATACATACAAAAAATACAGATCATAGAGAGGCGTTATCTGTGAGTGTAGCTAGAGGGAATGGGCCTATGATATATGAGTGAGGAAATGTCCATCCACAAATATAGTTTGTCACCTCAATAATCTCTATATTAGAGTTGCCTATGGCAACTGCAAGGCAAGAGACTTACTTGTATCACATGCTATTAATTGTCCAAGGTAGGATACAAAGACACTTTTTCTGATTCTATGCCCAGGGTTCTCTGCACTACATTTGGAACTACTTCTACATTTTGTCAGGAGAGGTTGCCGAATGTGTGTCAAAGCAGAATATAAATGTAGTTTGCTCATTGCTTCCAGACGTGAGTCCCTAGTTCAAGGGCCAACCATTTGGTATTTTTAACTAAAAACCAATTCTATGATATGGGTTACTTTTTAATGAAGTTAATCTTTAATTAGGAGGTAGAGGGGTTTTTTTTTCTTTGCTTCTTCTAGATCAAGGCTTCAGACATTTAAATTGACTGGGACCTTAGTGATGATTAACTCCATCATTTAAACGATGACAAAATAAATGTCTAGAAAAAGAAAGGAAGGAAGAAAAGAAGGAAGAAGGAAGGAAGGAAGGAAGGAAGGAAGGAAGGAAGGAAGGAAGGAAGGAAGGAAGGAAGGAAGGAAGGAAGGAAGGAAGGAAGGAAGGAAGGAAGGAAGGAAGGAAGGAAGGAAGGAAGGAAGGAAGGAAGGAAGGAAGGAAGGAAGGAAGGAAGGAAGGAAAAAAACAAAGAAAAAGAGAAACAAGAAAGGAAGGAAAAACTTGAAGGAAAAAGAATTATGATTATTACTTTTCTTTGAAAAAATAATTTAATTTTTCAGGAAATGTATGGATCTGAACAAATATGTTTGTGCTTGTTTTTCTTTGTGTTTGGTGAAGTATAATATCCCGAAGTCAGAAGTTCCAAAGTACTGTGTTAGGTATACATTTTTGGCACACTGCTGCCCCCTCCCGCCCAATAAATTAAATAACTCCATTTCTAATTCTGAATATTTTTAGCACCTCTTTTCAGTGGCCTCTGATTCTTTCAATTTAAAGAAATTTAGCCTACAAGTGCATAACTGATCCTTATTCCTATTAACCAAACTGATCACTGATGGATATTAGAGACATCTTTACATTTAACAAGTAGAGAAATCTTTTTTTTTTATTGTGATACTGGAAACAATTATTTTCATCCTTACTCAAAATCATTAACTCCAGAGACTTGATAAGGAAGAGGTACATTTAATAAAAATAGTAAGTGAAAAGTCTTAAGTATGATTCAAAGTCTCCATTTCATTTTCATATTACAATGTACTATACATTTAGCATTTAAGTAAATAATATTGATAGAGCCATTTCTTGTCACTTTAAAGATTTGAAAGCATTTTTAAATGAAACTGTGAAATTGTAACCAGATATCATCTTCCTTACTCTAGAATCCATACTTTCATCTCCAATAATTTTCTAATCCTACTGTTTTAAAAATCATCACCACTCTCTTTTCTTTCCTGATTTGTCTTGCTTTTTGAAAGAATTTATATCTGACTCTATAGTATAGTACTGTACTAAAGTATAGTATCTATAGTATTAGATATTATGGAAAGACCACTGAATTAGGAGTTAGAAACTATGTTTAAAGCCTAAAATCTGTATTATGCTAGGTCAATCAAGCTATCAATAAACATTAATTTGACAACTAATTGGTTTGGTGAATAAAGTGATGGACCAGGAATCAGATAAGATCTCAGTTTAAATAGAGCTTCAGGTATTTCCTGGCTGAATGACCTTGGTCACATAATCTCTTTCTGCCTCAGTTTTCTCATGGATAACAATAGCACATGTCTTACAGGATTGTTGTGAGGATCAAATGAAATAATATTTGTAAAGAATTTATCACAGTGCCTGGCACATAGTAGACATTTAATAAATATTTGTTTCCTTCCTGTTTCTTTTCTATTATGTGCCAAGAAAATTCTAGGTGCTTCTGATA